>NC_060139.1:520131575-520434606 GCF_021461385.2 Schistocerca piceifrons | reverse complement strand
GCCCATTTGATGTATGGATTAGCACGGGGCAATAGCCGTGGCGCGGTACGTTTGTATCGAGACAGATTTCCAGAACGAAGGCGTCCCGACACAAAGACGTTCGAAGCAATTGATCGGCGTCTTAGGGAGCACGGAAGGTTCCAGCCTATGACTCGCGACTGGGGAAGACGTAGAACGACAGGGACACCTGCAATGGACGAGGCAATTCGTGCAGTTGACGATAACCCTAATGTCACCGTCAGAGAAGTTGCTGCTGTACAAGGTAACGTTGACCACCTCACTGTATGGAGAGTGCTACGGGAGAACCAGTTGTTTCTGTACCATGTACAACGTGTGCAGGCACTATCAGCAGCTGATTGGCCTCCACGGGTACACTTCTCCGAATGGTTCATCCAACAATGTGTTAATCCTCATTTCAGTGCAAATGTTCTCTTTACGGATGAGGCTTCATTCCAACGTGATCAAATTGTAAATTTTCACAATCAACATGTGTGGGCTGGCGAGAATCCGCACGCAATTGTGCAATCACGTCATCAACACAGATTTTCTGTGAACGTTTGGGCAGGCATTTTTGGTGATGTCTTGATTGGGCCCCATGTTCTTCCACCTACGCTCAATGGTGCACGTTATCATGATTTCATACGGGATACTCTACCTGTGCTGCTAGAACACGTGCCTTTACAAGTACGACACAACATGTGGTTCATGCACGATGGAGCTCCTGCACATTTCAGTCGAAGTGTTCGTACGCTTCTCAACAACTGATTCGGTGACCGATGGATTGGTAGAGGCGGACCAATTCCATGGCCTCCACGCTCTCCTGACCTCAACCCTCTTGACTTTCATTTATGGGGACATTTGAAAGCTCTTGTCTACGCAACCCCGGTAACAAATGTAGAGCCCCTTCGTGCTCGTATTGTGGACGGCTGTGATACAATACGCCATTCTTCAGGGCTGCATCAGCGCATCAGGGATTCCATGCGACGGAGGGTGGATGCATGTGTCCTCTCTAACAGAGGACATTTTGAACATTTCCTGTAACAAAGTGTTTGAAGTCACGCTGGTACGTTCTGTTGCTGTGTGTTTCCATTCCATGATTAATGTGATTTGAAGAGAAGTGATAAAATGAGCTCTAACATGGAAAGTAAGCGTATCTGGACACATGTCCACATACCATATTTTCTTTCTTTGTGTGTGAGGAATGTTTCCTGAAAGTTTGGCCGTACCTTTTTGTAACACCCTGTATATTGCCTCCAAATCAAATGGTCAGCTTTGAGACAAAATCTCGACATCTCAAGATCTTGAAGCTTAAAATACACAGCTTGTAATATTGAACACAGCACTTAATCGCACTGCGTCCAAGAAACAAGTTTTTGCTCCGACGAAACATATACAGCCGAGGTTACCATATGAGTGACCAGCACAATGTACGCTGCCTCTTTGCCACGCCTCTGCACTATTACAGTGTTATGTTTTAGGTACCTTTGAGACAAATTTCATACTTATGCGACCCGGGGGGGGGGGGGGGGAGGCAATAATTCACCCTTTAATCCCTTTGTGCAGTGTATAATCTAATATTACCGTTATATACGCTGACTGCTGTCCTGTTTAAAAAATAACAGTTAAAATATCGTGTGCAACAACATCAATGAATGATATAAAAGGTGAACGTTTCGTAAGGTGTATTCCTTCTCGTTTAATGCTCTTAATTGTAACATACGCTCTTGAGACTTACAAGGTGAGACTTACAAGGTGAGCTGCGATCTGTTCCGATCCTCACGAAAAAGAAATGATACTCTAAATATCTACTGATATACTCTACGGTTTGCTCAACGATTTCTACTTCTCAGTCAACGACACTGGAGCCTGACCGTTCAGCCTTTCTCCCGCTGTACCAAGGGAGCGCCGGTAGCTGACACCAGGTGCACTCACAGGCGGGTACGGCGGGACAAACTGGCCGCCCTGAGACCCACGCTCTGCGGCGCCGTGCAGCCGGTCTTGTTGGCCCCTCGCCAGCTGCTTCCCAGGAAACTGTCATCCGTGAGAAAAGTTGCCACCGGCCGCAATCTTTTATTCTTGGGCTGTTCTTGCTTGTACTGGGAAGGTAGTTTTTTTTTCATACTCATAAATACTCAGAACTATCCGTTATTTATTACATTTAAACATCCTATCTCCGTCTTGACAGCGAGCTTGAGCTTACAGTTACTTGAAAACAAGATCTCTGTTGCAGAAATTCTTTGAACTACACGCAACGTCAATCTGATCTGTCGATTTCGCATTGCGTGGCACCTGTTAACCTAGGGAACATGAAGTTCTGCTGTCTGATTTTCTATATTTTATTTTTTTCAAGCTTTTTCAATGGATCACAAAGCATGAGTCTTGGCTTAAAAACAGTAGGGACCAGATTATACACTCCTGGAAATTGAAATAAGAACACCGTGAATTCATTGTCCCAGGAAGGGGAAACTTTATTGACACATTCCTGGGGTCAGATACATCACATGATCACACTGACAGAACCACAGGCACATAGACACAGGCAACAGAGCATGCACAATGTCGGCACTAGTACAGTGTATATCCACCTTTCGCAGCAATGCAGGCTGCTATTCTCCCATGGAGACGATCGTAGAGATGCTGGATGTAGTCCTGTGGAACGGCTTGCCATGCCATTTCCACCTGGCGCCTCAGTTGGACCAGCGTTCGTGCTGGACGTGCAGACCGCGTGAGACGACGCTTCATCCAGTCCCAAACATGCTCAATGGGGGACAGACCCGGAGATCTTGCTGGCCAGGGTAGTTGACTTACACCTTCTAGAGCACGTTGGGTGGCACGGGATACATGCGGACGTGCATTGTCCTGTTGGAACAGCAAGTTCCCTTGCCGGTCTAGGAATGGTAGAACGATGGGTTCGATGACGGTTTGGATGTACCGTGCACTATTCAGTGTCCCCTCGACGATCACCAGTGGTGTACGGCCTGTGTAGGAGATCGCTCCCCACACCATGATGCCGGGTGTTGGCCCTGTGTGCCTCGGTCGTATGCAGTCCTGATTGTGGCACTCACCTGCACGGCGCCAAACACGCATACGACCATCATTGGCACCAAGGCAGAAGCGACTCTCATCGCTGAAGACGACACGTCTCCATTCGTCCCTCCATTCACGCCTGTCGCGACACCATGGAGGCGGGCTGCACGATGTTGGGGCGTGAGCGGAAGACGGCCTAACGGTGTGCGGGACCGTAGCCCAGCTTCATGGAGACGGTTGCGAATGGTCCTCGCCGATACCCCAGGAGCAACAATTTGCTGGGAAGTGGCGGTGCGGCCCCCTACACGCACTGCGTAGAATCCTGCGGTCTTGGCGTGCATCCGTGCGTCGCTGCGGTCCGGTCCCAGGTCGACGGGCACGTGCACCTTCCGCCGACCACTGGCGACAACATCGATGTACTGTGGAGACCTCACGCCCCACGTGTTGAGCAATTCGGCGGTACGTCCACCCGGCCTCCCGCATGCCCACTATACGCCCTCGTTCAAAGTCCGTCAACTGCACATACGGTTCACGTCCACGCTGTCGCGGCATGCTACCAGTGTTAAAGACTGCGATGGAGCTCCGTATGCCACGGCAAACTGGCTGACACTGACGGCGGCGGTGCACAAATGCTGCGCAGCTAGCGCCATTCGACGGCCAACACCGCGGTTCCTGTTGTGTCCGCTGTGCCGTGCGTGTGATCATTGCTTGTACAGCCCTCTCGCAATGTCCGGAGCAAGTATGGTGGGTCTGACACACCGGTGTCAATGTGTTCTTTTTTCCATTTCCAGGAGTGTATATAGCGAGGAACCCATTTTACGTTATAAACCATCTTGTACGTATGGCTCAAGTGCCACCACTCCATCCCCATCTGCAACACCCCTCTCCCCGTCCCATACATTTATCCCCACAACCTCTCTGTTCGCCGACCATTACCGTATGTGAACATTGTACCTCTAATGTTACGGAGATGGCTACAAAATATTCCGGCGAACTTATTTTTTTTGTCTTATGGGACTTAACTACTAAGGTCACTAGTCCCTAAGCTTACACACAACTTAACCGAAATTATCCTAAGGACAAACACACAAGCCCATGCTCGAGGGAGGACTCGGACATCGGCGGGGACCAGCCGCACAGTCCATGACTGCAGCGCCGGCGAACTTAACTACTCAGTTTATGAGTGGCAGACTCTGGCGGTCCTTTCTGTCTTCGAGAAGTTTAGCTTTTAACTGGAACACAGGAAGTCAAGCTTAGAAACAGAAAACGAGGAATTAGCTGGGCTTTGGCCTGCCACAAGAAAACGAGCACCAGTGCGGTATGGGCTGTCCTCATTTCCGCTCTCCGGTTTACGACCACGCACATTAGAGGTCCGAAGAGCAAGATCGCACATGCTTTAAGCCGCATGTCTGAAGAAGATAACTATGGACATAATGAGTGAAAAACCCCAAGAGTTTGCGTGGGTTTCCTGTGTGTTGACGGAGATTCCGAGCTGTTTGGTAACTTTAAGAGCAAGCAGGAAGGGGATCCCTAGATTGTGTCTGTTAAGAAAATTCTACTAGGGGGGGGGGGGGGGGGAGGGAGGCAAGAGCAGGCTTCCGGGTAGGCCGTAAGTTCCCAATGGTTCAAATGGCTCTGAGCAGTATGGGACTTAACATCTGAGGTCGTCAGTCCTCTAGAACTTAGAACTACTTAATCCCAACAGGTTAGTTAGGATTAAGGACATCACACACTTGCATGCCCGCGGCAGGATTCGAACCTGCGACCGTAGCGGTCGCGCGGTTCCAGACTGAAGCGCTTACAACCGCTCGGCCACTGCGGCCGGCATGCCGTAAGTAAAGGTATTGACTATCGTAAGAAGCCAGGCGACAAGGAGCGTAAGATATGTTTCTCAAACGAGTTGATACCTCGCATATTCCATTATTTCTATAATTCCTAGCTAGGTGGGCGCTTGAGTGATCAAAAATCTCTTACCAATATCAGAGAGCAGGTAACTTGGCCTTCAACGTATAATGAGATTAGACGTTTGCCAGATTGAGCCCCACCTCGCATAAGGGCACCAGCCAGAGCTGTCCTCTGGATCAACTCTTTATTGAGTACATGGGTCCTCTCCCTCGCACTCGGGGTAGAAATCGTTATATCCTTTAGTCGTGGATGCACTCTCCCAGTTTACTTTGTTACTCCGAGCCGTGGAGTAACTGCTGCCTTGTCTGTTCCTCAGCTCTCTGTGGTATTTTCCAGTATTTGGTCCACCCAAGAGTTTGGTGAGCGACAAAGCTTCCGCTTTCATTTCGAAGGAACTTAAGAAGCTTTGCTTTGAGACTTATTGTGAACAGTTCAGTAAGAGGATTGTTCTCATCAGAATCGTCAGCAAACCAACATCGACGACTGTAGTTAAGGTATACATGCCGACGTCGCAAGTTGAAAATGAAGAGAAATTATATGAGGAGAATGAGGATATTGAAAAAGTAATTCAATATGTAAAGGGAGATGAAAAGGTAATAGTTACGGGGGATTGGAATGTGGTTATAGGGGAACCAGTAGAATAAAGAGTTACGGGAGAATATGTCCTTGGTCCTAGGAATGAGAGAGGAGAAAGACTAACTGAGTTTCGAAAAAATTTCAGCTAGTACACTCTGTTCAAGAATCAGAGAGGAGGAGGCATTCTTGGAAAAGGCCGGCAGATACATGAAGATTTCAGCTAAATTACTATTACGAAGAAAATGACTTTTCTATCTACACATGAATGGCAGCACTGTCAGGTCAGCACATTAGCCGATGGTGAGTTGAACTCCGGAATATGGCTCTGAGGACTATGGGACTTAACATCTGAGGTCATCAGTCCCCTAGAACTTAGAACTACTTAAACCTAACTAACCTAAGGATATCACACACACCCATGCCCTAGGCAGGATTCGAACCTGCGACCGTAGCGGTAGCGCGGTTCCAGCCTAAAGCGCCTAGAACCACTCGGCGACTGAGGCTGGTGAACTCCGGAATAAAGAACTAAACTCGATATGTGGGTTAATCTGCGAGGCATCAGGCAGTCCAAATACCGAGAAGAGATGAGCACAGAGAAAAACAAAAATATGACCCACACATCCGACTGAATACTAAGCACATAGAAACAGAGCCTGTGTCTGTGTGCGATCATATGGGCCTGACCTTTCGCTGACTAAAGGTGTAAGATGTATGCGCTGCCTGCAATAGGCAAGACTTAGGAGAGTCTCTGACCAGAGAGCAGTATGTCGTTAGTTGTTGCTTGTCGCTAGTCTGCGCTAGTCTGCGCGTGTCGACAGTAGTCTTGAGTAGTCTGCGTGAGTCGGCGGTAGTTGGCGCCTGTCGGCTGTGTGCTCTGCTCAGGACTCTGGTCAGGACTCTGGAGGATGAGTATTGTTGTAGAAGGTAAAGAAGCAGCCTTGCACATATCTAATAATGTATGTTAATTGTCATTTAATTTGTTTCAAAAAAATGCCCCAATAATAATTTTTATAATATAAAGTAATTTAAAAAAAACATTCAAAACATTCATTTCTATTTAAAGATTTTATCCAATGAATAATTAATTCCTTTCACGAATCACAAAGCATGGGTCAGCATTGCACGGTGCTGTGCCGAAAATTTTTATGTAATAGCAGATATATTTGCAGTTTTTATTGAGGTAAGAACTTTTGCTTCTTTTTTTATTCAGTATACAGGGCCGAGGCGCAGCGCTGCTGTCGTCATAAAATTTACCAGGTTACTAAATTTTTTTATTATTTTGGTGTTTAGGAATTTTTCTGTTTTGAACTTAACATTAAATGAGAAAAGAATTTGTGGGAACGTTAAATGTGAATGCATTTCTGCACACAGATTGTAAATGGGAGCCAAATTTGTTCAGAGGTTACAATATTAAAAAAATTCATTTAATTAATATTTTTGTGGGGAGTTTACGCTTGGTTCATTTTTATTTATAAAATATTTCTGTGGGGAACGTTAAATGTGAATGCATTTCTGCACACAGATTGTAAATGGGAGCCAAATTTGTTCAGAGGTTACAATTTTAAAAAAATTCATTTAATTAATATTTTTGTGGGGAGTTTACGCTTGGTTCATTTTTATTTATAAAATATTTCTGTGGGGAGGTTACACTTGGCGACATCCGGCCAGGATCGTATTTCTTTGTGAATCTTCTGAAAAGTAGTCATATATCTGCTCTTATTTATTTAAATGTAGCTTGCATCTGGCGCAACGCATTTACTAATTTGTCACTCTTTCTTTCACAGATCATCGACAATTTGTTGCTCTTTCTTGTATTTGTGTTTGTTGCATTTTTTTGCATAGTCATTGTTTCATTTGTGCTTAATTTTGATTAGTGAAAATGCCGCGAAAAACTGTTAACAGTACATCGCGATGTGTAATGAATGAAATAGCCGACTCGAATAATTTGACCGATAATATTTGTAATGGTGACAATCCTCCATTTACAAACAATCAATGCGTACCGACCACTAATATTGATTTTGATCCTAGTGATGAGCAAACAAATTCAATTGTGTCCTCTGTTAATTTAACTACAATTGATGACGCGGCACGTTCTATTACAATGAACACTGTCCAGTTTAACACACCCGATTTGCAAAATTTGAATTGTGAACGTATAATTTTTTCTAACGAAAATGAACAGTGTACTCAAAGTACAGCAGATTTATTTGATTCTGAGGTAGTGACTAACAATGCACATCCGATTGGCAAACCTTTTCAAAAATTACAGAATGACCAAATGGTTACAGAAAACGTGACAAATGCAGATAGACCAACACACAACATAGAAAATAGAGCCGCTACTTTTGGGATGGATCAAGTTATGGCAGTTTTGCTACAACTTGAGGCAAAACTCAGACAGTCGAGTGAAAAACAAGACAAAAATCACAAACAACTTAGTCAAAATCTCAAACAACAACTTAATGAAAATAATGAAAATGTCAAACAACTTAATGGGAAACAACACAACAATCACAAACAACTTAGTGAAAATTTTAAACAACTTAATGAAAAACATGACAACCTTAATGAAAAATTAGACAACAATTCCAGACAGCTTAGTGAACAGATTACAGCCGTTGCCGCGCAGTGTCATGATACTACAGAACAATTACGTGAGGAAATTAAGGCTTGTGCTAGGAAAAGTAGTGAAGAAATTAGATCTGTTGCTCAAGATTTAAGGAATATGCAAGCAGCTACAACAGAATCACTTAAGAGACGAAATTAGTGCAGTGGTTAACAATGCTCTGAAAACGCAACACAGTTACGCGACGAGTTTAAATTAATGTCAGGAGAACTTTCGCGCACACTGGATGCAAAAGTAGACGCGAAATTCGACCAACAGAACAGCCAAATTGACGAACGTTTTAATCACCACCTACAAAACAGTGAAACGCGTTACCGTAAATTCATACAGGAACAAAGTAAAGCGACAAGTCATGGAAACAATTACCGCATAGAGGCAGGAAGATAAGTGTAAATTGTTTACAAAAGCAAAAACATACGTAGACAACAATATTGCTACAGTATCAGATGAAATTAATACTATCAAACAGTTGAACACCGAATTGCGTGATGAAATTTCCGATCTTAAAACAAAAACAGATACACATACAGTAGACTTTCAGACAGTGACCGACAAACTCGAACAATTAGAACTAATACAGGATTCCGATGTCATCAAAGCTGACTTTAAAAAATTGAACGAAACCACACGTAAAATACAAAAACAAATTAATGCTTCTGACACTAAAAACGATGATCAGGTAAAAATACTGACTGAAAAATATGATAAATTGGCCAGTCGTATTGATGTTATTGAAAGTAATAATGACAGAAAATCAGATGATACTTCACCGATTTCGTTTAATGAAACACCTGAATTCCAAAATCTACAGCAGACGATCAGTGAGATAGATTCGTCCAATAATACATTACGTAGAAAATTGTCAACTTTACAGCAAGAAGTGACAGAGATGAAAAATGTTACAGTCACTAACACGTCACAGCATTCGCCACATTCTGAACATTTCTCACACTCACACAGCCAGTACAATTTGGGTAATTTACAGAGAGTACATGAGTTAGATTCCGAACAGTCACAGACAAATAGATTCTCATACAATCGTGAACCTGTTCGGACATACAGAGACGATAAGTTTGATTACAAAAATTTTCTATCAGTGAGAAAATTTAAAGTATTTAAAAATGACAGAACACAGATTCACCCCTTGGATTGGATACAACAATTTAGCTTTGCTTTTCCACCGACTTGGCCCGTAACACATAAACTTGAATTTATTTGCAGTTTTTTGGAAGGCGAACCGGCAACTCGTATGAGACTGATCGCGAGACAATGCTACTCGGTAGAAGAATTTCAGAATGCTTTTCTGTCAGCGTATTGGTCGAAGACGACACAGCGTGGAATTAAGGATCAACTAATTAGTTTACCGAATTATGAGAACTCAAATTTTCCCAGTGTCACGCAATTTTTTGAACACATGGTCCAACAAAAGCAGTACTTAAGTAAACCATACAGTGAATCTGCACTTATTCAATTATGTATTTCTAAATTACCACGATCATTAAGAGTGTCACTTTTAACGGGTCAGCAAAAAGAAAATATTTCGGCATTCAGAGATCTGTTACAGCTTTTGAAAGTGCAGCAATCGGATTATTCCTTTATAAACAAAAATTTTTCATATAATAACCTAGGTCAACAAACATACAGCAATTACGATCAGCCACGCAATTTCAATAGCAAAGCTAATAGGCGCTCCAGGAACAACAACCATCAGAACTTTAACACCAGACAAAAAAATTTAATCATCAGTATATGTAAAATTATCAGCAACAGCGACCACATTTTGGGTAACAATAGAGGCTTTTCACCGCAATAGCAACAAAACCAGCCGGTCAGCATACCTAACCAACAATGTAATGTACAAGGTCATCCAAGCTTTAATGTTTTGCCGCCTGCACGTATAGCGTCAGCTCCAACAAATACACTCCTGGAAATGGAAAAAAGAACACATTGACACCGGTGTGTCAGACCCACCATACTTGCTCCGGACACTGCGAGAGGGCTGTACAAGCAATGATCACACGCACGGCACAGCGGACACACCAGGAACCGCGGTGTTGGCCGTCGAATGGCGCTAGCTGCGCAGCATTTGTGCACCGCCGCCGTCAGTGTCAGCCAGTTTGCCGTGGCATACGGAGCTCCGTCGCAGTCTTTAACACTGGTAGCATGCCGCGACAGCGTGGACGTGAACCGTATGTGCAGTTGACGGACTTTGAGCGAGGGCGTATAGTGGGCATGTGGGAGGCCGGGTGGACGTACCGCCGAATTGCTCAACACGTGGGGCGTGAGGTCTCCACAGTACATCGATGTTGTCGCCAGTGGTCGGCGGAAGGTGCACGTGCCCGTCGACCTGGGATCGGACCGCAGCGACGCACAGATGCACGCCAAGACCGTAGGATCCTATGCAGTGCCGTAGGGGACCGCACCGCCACTTCCCAGCAAATCAGGACTGCATACGACCGAGGCACACAGGGCCAACACCCGGCATCATGGTGTGGGGAGCGATCTCCTACACTGGCCGTACACCACTGGTGATCGTCGAGGGGACACTGAATAGTGCACGGTACATCCAAACCGTCATCGAACCCATCGTTCTACCATTCCTAGACCGGCAAGGGAACTTGCTGTTCCAACAGGACAATGCACGTCCGCATGTATCCCGTGCCACCCAACGTGCTCTAGAAGGTGTAAGTCAACTACCCTGGCCAGCAAGATCTCCGGATCTGTCCCCCATTGAGCATGTTTGGGACTGGATGAAGCGTCGTCTCACGCGGTCTGCACGTCCAGCACGAACGCTGGTCCAACTGAGGCGCCAGGTGGAAATGGCATGGCAAGCCGTTCCACAGGACTACATCCAGCATCTCTACGATCGTCTCCATGGGAGAATAGCAGCCTGCATTGCTGCGAAAGGTGGATATACACTGTACTAGTGCCGACATTGTGCATGCTCTGTTGCCTGTGTCTATGTGCCTGTGGTTCTGTCAGTGTGATCATGTGATGTATCTGACCCCAGGAATGTGTCAATAAAGTTTCCCCTTCCTGGGACAATGAATTGACGGTGTTCTTATTTCAATTTCCAGGAGTGTAGCAACGCACAGCAACAAGGAAATCAGTACGTACAGAGAACACCATTTCAATTCCTATCGGAATGCACCGTATAGAAATGACTATCGTGACAGACGTAAAAGTAATGAGCACAATTTTCAGCTTACGTTTAATAACAGTCGGTCTTACCAACAGCAAAATCATCCGCAACAACATATTATAATGAATGAATCAGACAGTAGATATCATCCCGAACGTAATAAGTCAGGAAGAAATAACAGAACGGTACAAATAGTTGAAATGCCACAGCATCCTCCCGAAAATAATAGCACGTCAGACAGAATTTGACTAGATACTGTACAGGTCGCATCCTCCAGCAACGCAAGCACTACTTTTGACACGCAGAATGTTGTTCACGAAAATGTTATTACTTTTGACGACATCCGAGACACTCTTTTGCAGGAAAGACCAGTTATTCAAAAAACCATTTTACACCCTGTCATTGAAGTAAGAATTGGATCATCCAAATTTTCAGCAGTAATCGATTCTGGATCGCCTATGTCAGTCATAAATGAGGAAACTTTCAATGAATGTAACAAAGAGAATACCTATCCTACGTTACCATTAGGCAAAACTAAAGTAAAAGAAGCAGTATCTGGTAAAGGAGTAGATGTAAAATTACAGACACATTTATCATTTTGTATTGCAGGTCATACATTTCACTCAAAATTTTGGATTGTTCCCTTATTGACAACAGACGTTATTTTAGGTACAAATTTTCTGGTACAACACGACGCAATTACTGACTTTCAAAACTCCTATTTAATGTTAAAGGATGAAAATGTACAACTGGCTTTAGAATTTCAGCAGTCTTTATCTGCAGAAGAACAAACAATTAATCGAACAGAGGTCATTTCCGCATCACGTAACATAGACTGTCATTCCACATTGTTAACAGATACGTACGTACACAACTACAATACTCCAGACGAAGCCGACTATGACGTTATTCAAATGATTTCTGATAAAGTTAAACAGAGCAGTGCAAATACAGACGTCGAACGCACGCAACTACGCAAAATTATTTTTACAGCAAGCTCCAGTTTTTGACAACGTTCCTGGTACTATGTCCGGTTTTATGTATGAATTTCAAGTTAAACAACACGACACATTTAAAGCCAAACATTCTCCCATTCCGTATATTCACAGAGAGCAAGTTAAGAAAGAATTGCAAGCTATGCTTGACCAAGAAATTATTGAACAGGCAGTTAGTCCGTACATATTGTTAAGAAACAGGATGGTTCACTTCGCCTCGTACTTGATTTGCGTCACATCGATGACATTATGATTAATGAAACAGATCGCCCTCAAACACTAGAAGAACTTCTACAGAAATTTCATGGTACTGCTATTTATTCCACATTAGATTTGAAATCGGGATTTTGGCAAATTCAAGTCCATCCGGACTGCTGAAAGTACACGGCTTTTCTCTGTTTTGGTGACTGTTATCAATTTTGTAAATTACCGTTCGGTTTAACTATTTCTTCAGCAGCATTTATTCGCGGTTTGAATACTATACTTCCGACAGAACTTAAAGACAGAATCACAACTTATGTAGACGACATTCTTA
Source organism: Schistocerca piceifrons (assembly GCF_021461385.2). NCBI lineage: Eukaryota > Metazoa > Arthropoda > Insecta > Orthoptera > Acrididae > Schistocerca > Schistocerca piceifrons. The sequence goes on along the minus strand of NC_060139.1, from coordinate 520,421,797 downwards.
TTGCAGAAGCTAACTGGTCTGAACACAATCTAATTCTTGAACAACTGTTACGAACTTTTCGTGCAGAAGGACTCACAGTTAATCTCAGTAAATCGCACTTTGGCAAGACTTCTATAAAATTTCTTGGACATGTAATTTCAGCAGAAGGCATTGCGCCTGATCCGGAAAAACTTCAAGCTTTACGTGACGTTACTGTTCCTACGACGAAGAAACAACTAAGTAGCTTTTTGGGTTTAGTTAACTTTTTTCGTAAATTTATTCATTACTCTGCTTTAGACACCCCTAGATTATGTCAATTGACAGGTAAAAACACTGTTTGGTCCTGGGATAAGCAAGCACATTCTGGATTTGTGATCCTGAAACAAGCTTTGTGGAATGCACCACTTTTATCACATCCAGATTTTACTAGAATTTTTTCCATTGCCACCGACAGTTCTAACACCGCTTTAGGCGTACACATTTTTCAGGAAATTGAAGAAGATGATTGTACAGTAATTAAAAACATAGCCTTTGCAAGTCGCATTCTGTCACCTGCTGAACGCAATTATTCTGTTACAGAACTTGAAACATTATGTATTGTTTGGGCATTTACGAGATTTCGGCATTTTCTTTAAGGAAGACACACTACCGTCTACACAGATCATAGAGCGATACAATTTTTACTTTCGGCTAAATTTACACGCGACAGATTAAGTAGATGGAAACTTTATTTACAGGAATTTAATTTTACAATTGTTCACATTCCCGGTACACAAAATATTCTAGCAGACGCACTATCCCGCTCTCTCAGAACAATCAGCAAGACATCGCAACCAACTTCTGCAAAGAAAATTTCAGCGTCATGTACATTCAACAAGTTGCATTTGAGAATTTCATTTCGTCGTCATTACAAGACATAGCACAAGAGCAGAGTAAAGACAACGTATGGAAAGAAATTAATCACCTTTGGCAAGATAGGAATAATGTTACCATTAGAAACCATTACACTGTACGCAATAATATTCTGTTTCGCTGCTCTCACCCTGACAGCAACAATTGGTTATTATGCATTCCTGACGAACTTGTTAACAAATTAATCTGGTTTACTCATTTAAGTTACGCACATTACGGACCCAGAAAATGTTTTCTTATACTGATACAGAACTGTTATTTTCCCAACATGGAGAAACGTATTCGACGAGTTTTAGCGTCATGTAAAATCTGCCAGAAAGCTAAGTCAGATACGACTTCACATATTCCTCCATTACATCCCATTGTACCTGTTAAATTGAGACACATGGCCGCTGTAGACATTTTTGGTCCGATTCCCAGAACTAATAGAGGTTTTTGCTACATCTTTGTCGCTGTTGAACTCGCTTCAAAATTTGTTACCTTCACTCCGTTACGCAAAGCTACTGCTAAAACTGTTTCGAAACCATTTGTAAAACATTTTCTATTTTATGTAGGGCATGTATTGAAAGTAATTTCCGACAATTGACCACAGTTTCGATCTGCTATATGGACACGTATGTTACGAGCTAGAAACATTTCTCCGATCTATATATCCAGGTACCACGCTTCTTCGAACCCTTGTGAACGATTAATGAAAGAAATTGGTAAACTATGTAGAATATATTGCAATAAAAAATACTGATTGGGACACACACATACTCTCATTCCAGGATGTAATTAATTCCATACCAAATGAATCCACTATGCTACCTCCGTCTGTTATACTGAAAAATGTTGAACCACCTAACAAAATTAAAGAATTAGTAACCTTTCCTACATCTCGTCGACTACGACACCATGAAATAATTGACATTGCGCTGAACAACATCAAACGTGCCGCAGAGCGCCGGAGAAGACAGCAAAAACAGGTTTGTACACGCCGTGACTTTCACATTGGACAGAAGATATTAGTACGCACACATTATTTATCTAATAGAAAAAAAGATAGGTGTAGTAAATTTGAGCTTCTATATGCAGGTCCATATCGAATTCGCAGCATTCCTCACCCCAATGTAGTACACGTTGAAACTTTGAGAACTAGAAAAACCAAAGGGAACCACCACGTCTCCAACGTCAAACCTTTTATTGATTGAATATACTTTATAATTTATCACATTGTAATGCCATTTCCTGACTTTTTATGACCACTTATGCAATTATATTTACATGAACACTTACTGATGATTATCGTATTTTTCCTTGGCAAGTGCCCGGCAAGGTAAGGTTAGCAGGTCGCTCTTCTTGTCGTTACACATCAGACCATGCACATTTTCCATTTTTCATGTATGTATGATTGTTTTCCTGTTTTGTTTGTATGCGCTATGAAATATTTAAGATATAACAAACACCAGTTGACTTTGACATTTTGCCTTATGATATCTCAACATCGTGACTATTTTTACATTTTTTTTGCTGCTACATTGTGATATTCTGTGTACATTTTTGAATCTGAACACTGTCTATATTTTTTGACATATTATGTTTTCTGTCATGCTACGCTGTATGCTCAATTATATCACTAGAAACCAGCTTTATTTAATGGGTATATGATTTAAATGCAAGACATTAATCATTGTTTATTATTTTAAGAAAGAAATAACGTGTAAAAGAAATACATTAAACAGAAATGGAATTTCACCATCGGAATGACCGAAAGAAGATACAATACCTCGTCACGAAGAGTAAATGGATCAGAATTAACAAGCATTAACAAGAATATACTATACACATCGTATGATAGCAGTCTTAACTAATTTTTTCTTTCAGAATACGAGGCGATTGATGCAGACTGTCAGACAGAACTACACATCTTATTTTAGTGATGAAATATACTAGAAATAAGGAATTGTATACAATGAATAGTTGTATAATGAATAATGAAGTGACTTTTTTGTAGATGATTATGAATGGTGATGAATAATGATGCAGAATATGCTAATATGGATAATGAAGTTTTTCTTTACAGGTGATGATAATAATGGAATTATGGTGATATCGATAATGAAGTTTTTCTTTGCAGGTGATGATAGTAATGATAATGAAGTTTTTCTTTGCAGATGAAAATAATGATGAAGTTTATATATTTACTGTTAGTTAAGAAATGCTATGTAGTTATTTAGGTATTTGTTGCAGTTCGTTTTGACAGTATATCTTATGTCGCATGGTATGATGACTGAAGGTTTTGGAAAGGACAGCTGGAGAACGTATATATATATTTTTACACGTTTCATTAGCTGTTAATTCGAAGTCCACTACTTTTCAGCATAACATGCATTTCTTCTTTGAGTTTAATAATCCATTTTGTATTTTTTCTAGGAGAAGCTATTCATGAAATTAATGTGCTATAAGCAGTTAGTCATTAAACCTGTTCTAATACTTGCATTTTTTTTACGCAATTGTGTCTATCATTTATAAATGTGATCACATATACTGCCTTTGTTTCATAACCTTGCTACAGAATTTGTGGGAACGTTAAATGTGAATGCATTTCTGCACACAGATTGTAAATGGGAGCCAAATTTGTTCAGAGTTTACAATATTAAAAAAATTCATTTAATTATTATTTTGGCGGGAAGTTTACGAATGGTTCATATTTTTGAATACTAAATAAATTTCTGTGGGGAGGTTACAACGGTAAACACCTTTTTCACCGATAAAATTCTTCACACATGTCATCCGTGACAGTGCGTTGCACTACTGTGGCGTGGTAGCCATTTCGTCTGCTTTCATATCGATGTCTGCTAGCAGAATACTAAACCCAGAGATGACATTTCTACAGAGTAAGATGGAAGTAAGAAATATTCATTACTACCTTCAAAGTCTAATTACTACTTATTTCTGATATAAGAATGCTGTTTAGCTACATTATTTACCTACAGAACGAAGTATTAAAATGATGTGCCAGTTATGCAGTAAAATCTTACGTAACCCTCAGCTTAAACTCAAAAGATACGCATCATTTTCGTAAAAGCCACATACTTCGACTTTATAATAAAGTGAAGCCAAGGTCAAAGCAATGCATTCTTTACCTATACATAATACCTATGACGCAACATTAAAATGATTGTACTGTCAAAGCTGTGCATTACATACGTCAAATGACCCACACACACACACACACACACACACACACACACACACACACGCACACGCACACACAAAACTCTCTGCATATCTGTACACCGTACTTCAAATACTATATTGTTTAAACACCTGCCTCATACAAAGTTATCATTTTTGTCCGTACTGATCTCTCCCACAGACAGCAGTCATTCTCTGACTTTCACAAAGTGGCTATCATCCCCCCTCTTCGGGTGGCCAGCGTCCCTCCTTACTAATTTGGTACCATTCGCCTTAGGTTTCTACCCATTAGTATCTAACGTCTAATGCCTAATTGATAATGGATAATGGCTAAAGCCTGACGGCTAACACATAATGCATGTATTATATATTATAGAGAGAGTACACTTTTCCTCTCTCCGGTAGTTAACATTCATTTAAGATCTAGTAATATCTAACGCCTGAAGTTGTAAGAAGTGGTTGTAACTGAGACATTTGCTTGTAATTCGACTGAATAAAAGATTAGTCTTAAAAGCCAGGTATTGATCCCAACGAAATATCCGCAGGTAACTGACCTTGCTGCATAAAGACAAGCTGAAGTTGACTCTCTATTGAAAAAAGCATTTAGGCTTGTCTCTCAGTTGCTAGAGGGAGGGGAGGAGCTGTTACGACAGGAGAGTAAGATATATCTAAACGGAGGTGATAAGTCTAAAGAAAACAAAATATTAATGAAAACCGGGGAAGAAAAATAATTAATAAAAGAAATGAAAAATTACAATAGGGAAGGCGAAATTAGACAAAAAATTTAAACTTAAAATTAAAAACTCTGTAAAATCTTATAATTCCCAGTCCTGATTTTTGCAAGTATTGTTATCAATAACATGCAAAAATCATCGAATGTCTCGATTCTCGTGCTGGAAGAACTAACAGTATACATGATTAAGTTTGTACGGAATCCTCAGCGCTTCTACTCCTCGCACGCGGCCACTTTTTTAAAATGTTGTGAGGAATGGTAACATCTATGTGTTTAAGGATTACAGTACTTGATCAATGAACTACCGAGATGTATTTGTGAGAGAGATGAAATGATGAGAGGCCACATTTGTGTGTGTGTGTGTGTGTGTGTGTGTGTTGGGAGAGAGAGAATGACTACTCTGCGTGAGAGAGATCATGTCTTTATAAGAAGTATATTATTTGACAAATGAAAACTGGAAGTTCACATGTTTTTAAGGAGCATAAAATCTGAAGTGATTTATGTACGCGCGCGCGTGTGTGTGTGTGTGTGTGTGTGTGTGTGTGTGTGTGTGTACGTGTGTTTGCTTGCGTACGATGTTTTACGTATACAATGCGTATCTTTGATATTCAAAGCATTTTAGTGTTATGGCAGAGGTATTTATGTGTGGATAAATAATGCATGAAAGGGAAGCAGTGGTTGGGAAGGGAGTGAGACAGGGTTGTAGCCTCTCCCCGATGTTATTCAATCTGTATATTGAGCAAGCAGAGAAGGAAACAAAAGAAAAATTCGGAGTAAGTATTAAAATCCATGGAGATGAAATAAAAACTTTGAGGCTCCCCGATGACATTGTAATTCTGTCAGAGACAGCAAAGGACTTGGAAGAGCAGTAGAATGGAATGGACAGTGTCTTGAAAGGAGGATAAAAGATGAACATCAACAAAAACAAAACGAGGATAATGGAATGTAGTCGAATTAAGTCGGGTGATGTTGAGGGTATTAGATTGGGAAATGACACACTTAAAGTTGTAAAGGAGTTTTGCTATTTGGGGAGCAAAATAACTGATGATGGTCGAAGTAGAGAGGATATAAAATGTAGGCTGGCAATGGCAAGGAAAGCGTTTCTGAAGAAGAGAAATTTGTTAACATCCAGTATTGATTTAAGTGTCAGGAAGTCATTTCTGAAAGTATTCGTATGGAGTGTAGCCATGTATGGAAGTGAAACATGGACGATAAATAGTTTGGACAAGAAGAGAATAGAAGCTTTCGAAATGTGGTGCTACAGAAGAATGCTGAAGATTAGATGGGTAGATCACATAACTAGTGAGGAGATATTGAATAGAATTAGGGAGAAGAGGAATTTGTGGCACAACTTGACAAGAAGAAGGGACCGGTTGGAAGGACATATTCTGAGGCATCAAGGGATCACCAATTTAGTACTGGAGGGCAGCGTGGAGGGTAAAAATCGTAGAGGGAGACCAAGAGATGAATACACCAAGCAGATTCAGAAGGAAGTAGGTTGCAGTAGGTAGTGGGAGATGAAGAAGCTTGCACAGGATAGAGTAGCATGGAGAGCTGCATCAAACCAGTCTCAGTACTGAAGACCACAAAAACAACAAATAATGCATTACTTCGACCTTTGGTTCGCTTTAAAATTGAGTTAGAGGTAAAAGAGAGAATATTTGGAAATTTGTGGTTAGGTACTATAGGATTAAACTGCTGAAGTCATCGGTTCCTAGACTTACACACTAACTAAACTATCTTAAACCGACCTACGCTAAAGAAAACAAATACACCAATGAGTGAGGGAGGACTCGTACCTCCGACGGGAGGAGCGGTGCGAACCGTGACATGGCGCCTAGACCTCGCGGAAAGAGAGAAATGACTACATTATCAAGTTGTGTTTAAACAGTATAGAACTTTTTTGTGTACGAAATACAGAAAGAAAACATGTTTGTAAGGAGTACAGAATTTTTGACACACAGAAACGCCATTTTTCACGTATGTAATGGGTATCTTTGACCATGGAATCACTTTAACATTACACCACGTTTGTATAGGTAAATAGTGCATAACTTTGACCTTGTCTTCACTTTAATACTAATTCAGAGGTAGGTGACCTTAACGGAAATAATGGGTATCTTTGATTTTAAACTTTGGGCACCGTAATTTTTACTTCATATCTGGCACATCATTTCAGTAGTACGTTCTGATCGTTTGGCAAGTGGAAAGGGAGAGGCTACAAAACACACTTATTAAAAAACAAAAACCCGCCTCGATTGCGAAAAAAGCATCTAGTGCTAACCCAGGTTTTGTGCTTTTTTCGCAATCGAGGCGGGTTTTTAGTTTTTTAATATATTAACCAACGATTGCTGACGCGCTGCGACGTTGAAGGTTACAAAACACACCATTCGTATGTTTTCATCATCACATATTTTAATACTACGCTATGATTCCCTGCAGATAAGACAGAGGGGTGAATGAGCATGATGCGATGTGTACGTCAGAAACATTGTTGTTTCACACAATTTTTACGCAAAATTTTAATATTACTCTCTGAATGATTGGTGTTTCACATATTTCATTGACACATTTTGGCTATTTTCACAATCTAAGGTTTTTTAATGCTGCGCTGTGACTGGCTGGATATAAGGAGGAGAGAGATTTCCTAATATTCTACTAGTTCGGCTATTTTCTTATAGTAGAGGAATGAAGGGGGAGAGAGGGGACTATTTCTATCTTGGATTTTTAATACTGTGCTATAACTGGCTGGAGGTAAAGGGGGTGTGGCTTTGCAGCTATAAAGATGATGATGTGACTGATAAGGGCCATAACACTGCTATTACTTTTTGCTTCAGAAAAAATTGTTTAGAAAACACTCTTCAAAAAAAGACCAGCAAAAAAAGAAATACATTTAAAAGACCGATTAACACAGAACGATCATGTGTCAGACGCTGTCGCAGTTAAAGGTCACTGCTAGACTGCAATCTGGGAGTAGTGGAGTGTTTTATTTCCACTGCAGTAAGGGCTACACAGATACCCAAATGACGTGGGCAGGAACAAAGCCTGGAACATTAAAAACAGATGAACATAGGATACTTGCGCCATTAAATCGCTGAAAGGTAGACAGCGAATAGTGAGGGAGGAGTGATGACAAAATACTGAAGGAGGCGAGGAGAAAACACAATGTGTGAAACTGAAACTTTTTGTTTCTTTATTCAAAGACGTATTAAATTTGCAACCCCGGTAACGCTGGAAAAACATGAAATTTTTCTTGTTTTCCATGCAAAGGAAGAAGACACGCTTATATTTATAGATTGGAAGGTGTGCAGGTTAGAAAATTTAGTACGTGGAGCTGTGGCAGTAACAATTGACCTAACATGGATGGGCATCAGGTCGAGCTGAGCTCATCATTAACAGTGGTGTTTTGCCAGGCTTTCGGCAACCCACGACAAAAAATTGTCATCGCTTGAGTGGCCTGGAGAGCGTGCTGGCTCGGCCATTAATAAAACACCTTCTGTAAAAATTTTGGTCGGGACAGCAATAGCAACAGACGATCTTGCGCTATCTTGTTGAAAGATAATGCCATGTGGTCCTCGAAGATAAGCAGCGGCCTTAACGAGTCCGAGACATAACGGCTGATGTCCAAAGTACGGCCTTAACAAGTCAGAGACATGAAGGATGATGTACAAATTACAGGCTATATGAACCAAATATCTTCGCCTTGAGTATTCAAACGCAAACAATCATCAGACAAGGTGCTGTGCCAGTAAAACGATGGCGAATGGAATCTTACAACGTCCATTCTCTTTGGAGATTACAGACTCGGATGGACGTGCGTTCTGGAACTGTGTACGTAACAAGAATTCTGGAAAGCGGATGCGATGCCAGTGGTGATGTCCAGTGTTGATCGTTGGATGGACCATCGTCGCAGCGCCTTTCTTTGCTGCCACGTCATTGGATATCGCAACAAAGGTCACCTTCCCGAGACTCTGTGGTGTTAGAAAGGTCATCGTCTTCTCCATGTGGATACTTGTCAGAGTGCAAGAAAGCCGATTCGGTGACTCAGCTGATTTATGTGAAACGGTTTCCAACGTAATTTTGGCTGCAAAGCGGGAATTAACAGATTTTGAAAGCGAAATGGTAGTTGCGCATTCCATTTCGGAAATCGTTAGGGGATTAAATATTCCGAGGTCTGCAGTGTAAAGAGTGATCCAAGAATATCAAATTTCAAGCATTACCTCTCACCACGGGCAAAAATTAACGACCAAGAGCAGTGGCGTTTGTATAGAGTTGTCGGCGCTAACAAGCAAGCAACACTGCGAGAGATAACCGCAGAAATCAATGTGGGACGTACGAGCGAACATACCCATACGATAGTTAGGCGAAATTTGGCCATATGGGCTATGGCAGCAGATGACCGACGCGAGTGCCTTTGTTAACAGCACGACTTTGCCTGCTGCGCCTCTACTGTGCTGGTGACGATAGCGGTTGGACCCTAAATGAAAGAAGACCAGTGTTCTGGTCAGATGAGTCCAGATTTCAGTTGGTAAGAGCAAATGTGGCACAAACCTCACGAAGCCATGGCTGATGGTGGCTTCATAATAGTGAGGGTTGTGTTTACATGGACTGTACTGGATCCTCTGGTCCAAATGAACTGATCATTGATTGTAAATATGTTTGGGTACTTGGAGACCATACGCAGCCATTCAAGGACTTGAAGTTCCGAAGCAACGAGGGAATTGCCAGCGGGTCACAACTGTTCGCGACTGGTTTGAAGAACATTCTGGACAATTCAAGAGAATGATAGCCATCCAAATCGCCCTGTATTAATCCCGTCGAACATTTATCGGACTTAATCGAGAGGTCAGATCGAGTACAAAATTCTGCACCGGCAACACTTCCGCAAATTATGGACGGCTACAGGGGCAGCATGGCTCAGTATTTCTGCCGGTCGCTGTGGCCGAGCGGTTCTGGGCGCTTCAGTCGGGAACCGCGCGCCTGCAACGGTCGCAGGTTCGAATCCTGTCTCGGGCATATATGTGTGTGATGTCCTTACGTTAGTTAGGTTTAAGTAGTTGTAAGTCTAGGGGACTGATGACCTCAGATGTTAAGTCACATAGTGCTTAGAACCATTTGAACCATCAGTATTTCTGGAGGAGACTTCCAACGACTTGCACGACACCGGGCAAAAGGAGTCGGACACAGCATTACGAGGTATTCCATTGAGATCCTGCAGGGTGTTATGAGTGGCTCTCCCGAACCTAACAATTCCATGTTCCATGACACTATTCTGTAACCGACCAACGCGAGCAGCATTACCCCAGAAAAATAGACTGTATTCTCGAAAAACCATGTGTCTTCCGCAGATTCCACCAAGTACTAGTGGATTATCGTCAACCATAGATAGGAACAACAGGATCTTTCAGAAACTAAAACTAAATTAAATTATTGAATGAGAAACGCGCTGCTTAAATAGAGAATATACGGTTGCGCTGAACTGCTAAAGATATACATAGTTTATAAAGCATGTAGTAAATTTGATCATAATTTGACCTTTATTAAATGCCAGCTGCAGTGTACTGCAGTTTTCGTGGTCGGCAGGGTAGATTCATTAAAACACACTGAGAACGGTGATTACTTGCCGGCCTGATATTGGAGCAACCCTTTCGCTCTCGCTGTGACTGGCCAGTACCAACAGTTGGCCCGGGAGAAACTCATTCCCTAGGGCTCTCCATCTGTTGCTCGCAGTCCGTTAGAACCACTGACAGAGACGGGGGGCACGGCACGGCGAGCCCATAAAGCAGATATCCGCGCCTCGTAAAGCAAGTGCGAGGCGGCCGAGCCGAGTCACACAGGCTGCGCTTAGGCCGACACTGCTAGGCACGGGACGGGTCGGGCTTAGCTCCCCGAGGCGTGTGCTGGACACGTGCATCCGTCTTGCGGTCTCCGGCCTGCGGTGGTCGGCTTCACGTAACTGTATTTCGTTGACCCGCATTTCTGCCGGCAGGCCATTCTCTGAATACATCCAGTCACGCCTCCAGGTGTATGTCGGATGCTGTTACGATCTTTGGCAATGACTTTCCTATGGGCCCATCTATTGTGTGTCACATGGGTAAGGTTACGACTCTGCTAATATCAGTTTCGGGGTTGCAGATACAGGAGTTTTAATCTATAAATACTAGATGTGTGACAAAAGTTATGAGACTGATTTTTTTATCTGCCAAAGTTTTTTGTTTCAAACAACAATATTGTCCTCTTCAAGGTAGTTCCTTTCGGTAGATATACACCGGTGGAGTCGTCGTTTTCAGTCTCGGTAGTAGTGCTGAAAGTATTCAACTAGTAGTGCCTTTAACAACTCGCTGACATTCTTTTGAATTACCGGCAAATTTCACTGGCATCGATTTGTTGTAGACATAACGACCTTTCTAGACTCTGAGAACCTCATCTGCAGAAACCAGCACGGTTTTAGGAAACAGCGCTTAAGCGAGACACAACTGGCTCTCTTTGTACATGATATACAACAGGCCATAGATACCGGCTCCCAGATTGATGCCCTATTTCCCGACTTTCGAAAGGCGTTCGACTCAGTTCCGCACTGTCGCTTGCTACAAAAAGTGCGCGCGTACGGTCTATCCAATGACATATGCGGTTGGATAGAAAGTTTTCTAACAGACAGGGAGCAGTATGTCGTCTTGGACGGTGTAACTTCAACAGAAACAAGAGTAACTTCAGGTGTGCCCCAGGACTGCGTAATAGGTCCTTTGCTTTTTACGATTTACACAAACGATCTGGTTGATGGTATTGACAGATGCCTTAGACTGTTTGCCGATGATGCTGCAGTCTACAGGAAAGTAGTATCAAACGAAAATTGTGAACAAATCAATGAAGATTTTCAGAAAATAAATGCGTGGTGTAATGACTGGCAGTTATCTCTCAGTATTAGTAAGTGTAACCTACTGCTTATAACAAGGCGAAAATCCCCATTAATGTATGAGTACAAAATAATTGATCAGTCTTTGAAGCGGTAACATCAGTCAAGTATCTGGGTGTGACTATTCGAAATGATCTCAAATGGAATGATCAGATTACACAAGTAACGGGTAAGGCGACCTCTAGATTGCGGTTTATTGGTGAAATCCTGAAGCGATGCAGTCCTTCAACAAAGGAAATAGCTTACAATACGTTAGTTCGTCCAGTCTTAGAGTATTGTTCGTCTGTATGGGACCCTTACCAGTTGGGTCTCATTCAAGAGATTGAGGAGGTCCAAAAAAGAGATGCAAGATTCGTTACTGGTGCATTTGGTCATCGCGAGAGCATTACAAATCTCATAGAAAGTTTGAAGTGGGACATACTTGCAGATAGACGACGCGCTAAACAGAAGGGGCTGCTCACTAAATTCCGAAATCCAATCTTCACCGAGGATATAGAGCATATATTATTATCACCAACTTTCAAATCGCGTAATGCTCATCATTCAAAGATAAGCGAAATTAGAGCTGGTACTGGGGCGTTCAGACAGTCGTTTTTCCCTCGCGCGATCCGTGAGTGGAACAGAAGGGGGGGGGGGGGGGGGAGGGGGGGAATATGACTTTGGCGCGAATTGTGCCCTCCGCCGCACACCGCTTGGTGCCTAGCGGAGTATATATGTAGATGTAGATGTAGAGTGTTTTCCAGAGATCGATAATAACATCCTTGTAAGACCTTTTTCAATTTACGAAAAGGAAAAAGTCACAAGATGTCATATCAGGTGAATAGGGTGGCTATGGAAGAATAGGAATGTCTTTTGAGGTTAAAAATTCCATGACGGATGTGGCCTTGTGACATGGGGCATCATGATGTTTGCAGTGTCCGGTCTCAGTAAATTCTCTCTTTTCCTGTGTCTTTCATGGAAATCTTTGTAAAACACTTGGTCGACTGTTTGTTTTGGAGGAACAATTTCCTTATGCTCCGTACCCCTACGCTCACATGAAGCAAATCAGCAATGTTTTGATCTTTGATTCGTTCATTCGAGTTTTTCCGGTCGAGGAGATTTCTCAGTGTGACATTCCTTACGCTGTCGCTTAGTCCCAGGATTGTACTGAAAAATCCAGAATTCATCACTTGCGATCACACGACTGAACCATTCGCGTCGTAGGCAATCTTCTCAAGAAGATCAACGTAGATGTTTCTTGCATTGTCCTCCTGCTCAGTTGAGAGGATTTTCCTTTGGCACAAACATTTTGCATATGCAGATCTTCGGTCAAAATTTGATGTACGTGGAAAATGTTTAACTTCGTCACTCACATACTCTTTGTTAAAGGTCGGTCTTATCTCAGAAGAGCAGGCACACCTTTGAAGTTCTCGTCGCTTTTTGAAGTCGTCGGTCTCCCAGAGCGAGGTTCTTCTTCAACGTGCTCTTGATGTTCCACAAATGATTTGTGCCAGCGAAAAACTTATGCTCTTGATAAGTAATGTTCCCCATAGGCCTGTTTCAACTTTTCACAGGTCACAATCATGGATTCCACAAGTTTAACACAAAACTTGGTGGCGTAACGTTGCTTTCAATTCCGCTGTTCCAATTTCGTAACACACAACAAAAACACAACTTCAGTGATGGTGCTCTCAAAAATCTCGTGATGGCTGTACGGAGCTGAGACTCTGACTGAGCATCTGGAAGGGGTGAAAACACCGGTCCACACAAGCAGAGCAACACAGCGTTGCAGATCACTCGCATTGTTGTCAAGGTCATTACTTTTCTCACACACCTCGTATGTCCAATACGTCTTTTCACGCTTTTGTGTGACGGAAACGTGATAGGAAATGACAGCAGACCAGAAGCTATGACATTCTGCTCAGCAAGTACATTACCGAAAACATCATTTGACAGATGGAATTACGAATCTTTCCGAGGATTTGTTCAGCTCTGAGAAAAATACATGGGCCGAGATCATCTCCACCGAACACGTAAAAATTGAGAAAAATCACAAACATAAATAACGACCAACTTATTGAACAAATATAAAGAAACTCAACAGCACTACCTAAGTATTTTGAGTATTTTGGAGAATCGTTGTGCACTTTACTGTTGACAGTTCAGAGTTTTTCATTCGAGCGGACATCCGGTTTTTAATAGCTGTAAGTCGTTTGAGTCAGGTGAAGGTAGTTGGTGGGAGGTGAAGAAGTGGAGTTACGTGGATCAGTGATTGATACGGAAAAAAATATTAATATGGAGTGAGTGAAGCAGGAGAATGTGATGAGAGCAATAATATTAATTAGTAATATGGGTGAAATGATTATGATAGCGATTTATTATCGAATAATGGTGTAATTAACAGCATCTCACATGGTTATAGTTAACAATCGCCTATGAATAATAAAAGACAACAAAAGTCATACACAATTCTTAAATAAATTTCTTGGACTACAACCCATAATGACGCTAACAGTGAAAACGGTGTTCTAACAGTAGTAACGAGTGCGAGTGCGAATTGGAAAGCGCAAGGTTGGAATGCTTATCAAAGAAAAAGTTACTCTATTTCCAAACTTTCCCTCTTCTCAACCACATGTGAGTTTAACTCCATAATTCCGATTGTTTGAATTTAACTAGTGACCAATAATATTTTTTAAATGTAGAACACAAGGGGCTGTAGTAGCTTACAATATGTTGATACTCCAGTAGGTAGCAGTCCTTCCAGGAGCTAGTCTCGACTATTCTGGAGGAAAAAAGGATGTTTCAAAATTAAATAAACGATGAAGCAAAGGAAGACTGGGCTTAACCTCCCGTCGATATCGAAGACATTAGAGACGAAGCACAAGCACGGATTCCGTCAAGGATGAGGAAAGAAATCGGCAGTGCCCTTTCGAAGGAACCATCCCGGCATTTGCCTGGAGCGATTTGGGGAAATCACGGGAAACTTAAATCTCAATGGCTGGACACGGATTTCAACTGTCGCCTCCCGAATGGGAGTCCAGCGTTCTATCTACTGTGCTACCTCGCTCCGTAAACAAAAGGTGGAGGAATTCAATTACAATTTCTGTTCTTCGGAGGCTGCTGCTGCTGCGAATCCACGAACGCCAAGACTGGCATATTCGATATGAAAACGACATTATCTGCAGTGACGCGTTAATAGCTGACTACATTTTTCGTAAGTGATTCAAGAACTGTAAAAAATGTTTTCTAGGCATGTCAACTCACATTTGGTGTTATGTGTTCTGACGGTTCATAGACTATTGCAGCAACATAAAGAGTCATGGTTAATTTGAAAAAAGTGAGAATTAAGGTATTTATTAGGCTATAAGTAGCACTGTGTACCGAAATGAAATTAGGCTACTAGTACCAATGTCGCGAAAATAAACACCAATGAAATAATTGCCCTAATGCTACTAAAAACATTATTTTGGAGATTTAACGTTTCCACTATTAGTAAGGACGGTAGATTGCAAAAATAGTTCCGTATTTTACGCACTATAAGACGCTATGGACTGAAAGATGCTGCTTAATTTTTAAGCATATTTTTTAAAATGTAACATTGTTACCATTTTTACTATTAGATTGCAAAGCCAGAATTAAAAAAAAAGTTCTCCGTTTCTAAAACCGAAGAGACCTTTAAAATCCCTGAAAATTGCCATCTGAACTTCTTCTTCCTCTTCGTCGTCATCTTTGTCTTCTTTATGTATAAGATTGTTTTCACTGTCTTAGAGAGCGTTAATTATGTCTTCTCTCACTCTAGACCACGATTGTTCTGTCCACTGACACATTTGTTTGATTGCAAGTCGTTTGAAAAATCCCTTCGGTGTGAATTCATCTTGGGTTTCATCCACCGTCCATTTGTTCTATTCTTCTCTCATACACAAGTTAAACGTTTTATTCGTCAAGACGTCGAGAGGTTCCAATTGTGACGTAATTCCTTCTAGAATAGCTGCAAAAATCTGCATTTCCCTGCCTCAAGTTCTCTTTCACAGAATTTTCCACATGACTACTAAACTGATCTAGCACAAGAGAACAACTGTTCCTCAGTAAAACAACTTTCCTTCTCTGACACGCTCTGTTAATACAAAATTTCGTACCAGTCTCGTCCATCGACCCCTGGCGGTATTTCGGAAAGTTTTGGCATTATTTTGGGCTTGAAAATGATCATTAGTTTAGAACCGTCAGCACAGTATGAAAGGACAACAGTGTAGTGCACTTTTTCGTGTCCGCTTGTTTTTATGCATACCGTTTTAGCAGCTTTCATGGCAACAGTTATGTTACTCGGCACATAAAATGTCAGAGGAATTTCGTCCATATTCGCAATTTTACTTAGTTCCACACTGGTTTTCTTTCGACATTTAATAAAAAAGCAATGGAAAAAAGACCCCATTTTCTCTTCACTCTCTTGTGGTACATTCTGAGGAATTTTGATTCTGGTTCGCATACTAAGTCCATGACGTTTTATAATCCTGCAGCACCAACCAACCCCACCCATAAAGTCTGTTAAGTTCCACTGCAGCGATAGCTTACTAGCGTGTATTAGAATCATTTTTATATTAATTCCGCTGCCATTTTGACGGTGTCCTTAAATCCATTTCAGTACATTATCTCTTAGTTTTGGCCATTTTGCATTCAGTCCTCTATTTGCACATTTAGTCTTCTTCCTTTTTTAAAAGTACTTCTTTACTAGCCCGCCAACAGCGGATGATTTCTTATGTTGGTGGAGCGTCAAAATGTCGCCAAGGTGCTCAGTTTCTATATTATTCCGCATATGCTATTACTTGCAGTTCATAGGCGCATCATATGAGTACCAATCTTGGGCATTAATTAACGCTTCAGCTGTATTTGGTCTTTTGTACTATATCACTACCGGTTTCGTGGCGCTAAAAGCCAAATGTTCAGATGAACATGTAATTAAAACTTCATACACCTGAAGATGTGGCCTTCAGCTCCACGTAACCCAAATACAGCCAAAGCGGTTATTAATACCCAAGATGAATACTTATAATGTGGTTGCCCCACCTACTATTTTACCAAAATAGGTACTAACAAAAATATTGTACTGTTACCGATAACACAAATTACTTTCGATTCAAGTTACTGGCACAATAGACTGCAGTGAGGCATGATAGGCTACACAGTGCCATGGGTTCGTGATGGTGTGGCGGGAGAGAGACCGTGTGAGCAAGCTTTTGAATCCTCGCAACTGATGTTCTTCGCATCGGTGAACTGCTTTTGCTACTTGAGTCCAAGGTTGCCAGATAGAGACAGGTTTCCCGCGGCATCGAATATATGACGATTTTTAGGACTGGCTGGAATTTTAAATCAAACAATGGTCATTTTTATATAAATTTAGAATATTAGACGCACCTGAATTTTAGAGGCAATTTTTGAAGAAAAAAGTGCGTCTTATAATTAGTAGAATAAGGTAACTAAATCACGGTTTATCTGTTACATACGATTTATTAAGGTAAGTTGAAATTTCATTTCGTTTACTTTAAGAAAATATTAATCATCCATACAGGCTGTGAGCGTTAACTAACACTTAATCATGAAATTGAAAACTTAACCGCTGAAAAAGAACTGGACGTTGTCGCTCTAGTCACAATAATTTAACTGCAGTACGCATGTCATGTTAATGGAAAATCGCGGGATCAGTAACAAGCCTTAGTTGTTGTCCTATACAGGGTGTTACAAGTAGGTACGGCCAAACTTTCAGGAAATATTCCTCACACACAAATAAAGAAAAGATGCTATGTGGACATGTGTACGGAAACGCTTAATTTCCATGTTAGAGCTCATTTTAGTTTCGTCAGTACGTACTGTACTTCCTCGATTCACCGCCATGATTTCATACGGGATACTCTACCTGTGCTGCTAGAAGATGTGCCTTTACAAGTACGTCACAACATGTGGTTCATGCACGATGGAGCTCCTGCACATTTCAGTCGAAGTGCTCGTACGCTTATCAACAACAGATTCGGTGACTGATGGATTGGTAGAGGCGGGCCAGTTCCATGGCCTCCACGCTCTCCTGATCTCAACCCTCTTGACTTTCATTTATGGGGACATTTGAAAGCTCTTGTCTACGCAACCCCCGTACCAAATGTAGAGACTCTTCGTGCTCGTATTGTGGACGGCTGTGATACAATACGCCATTCTCCAGGGCTGCATCAGCGCATCAGGGATTCCATGCGACGGAGGGTGGATGCATGTGTCCTCGCTAACAGGGGACATTTTGAACATTTCCTGTAACAAAGTGTTTGAAGTCACGCTGGTACGTTCTGTTGCTGTGTGTTTCCATTCCATGATTAATGTGATTTGAAGAGAAGTAATAAAATGAGCTCTAAAATTGAAAGTTTGCGTTTCCGGACACATGTCCACATAACACATTTTTGTGACACCCTGTATAAGGGACGATAAAGAAGTTTCCGTTTCAGGGCGTAGCAGCAACGTATATGAAGGTAGCGTGACTCTTATGCGGGTATATAAGCACCGACATGTAGGCAAGTGATCAGTGTGCCATTCGTATCTTGGTGACGTGCGTGCAGTAAATGCGGAAGCGTAAACTATGACGACGATACTACAAAATCCATCCATACATGACGGACGTGCTATGACTGCCGAAGCATAAACACCGGTAGATATCTATCGCAGAATGAAGAATGTGTATGAGGCAGCATGTCTGTAGAAAAGCACCGTTGTGGAATGGTGCGCCAGGCACAGTGGTAGCGCACGTCCTTTTATTGCAAATGTCGTAAGGCAGAAGCAACCCCATTGGGAGACACTCGAGTAATCGCCCTAAAGAGCTAGTCTCCCCCCATGCGATTATCACGCCCGATCCTTTAAAAAACGCACTGAAGGGTCGACGGTTCATGTCGGACGAGTTTCTGTAGCGGACTTCTTGACGCAGCAGGACACGGTGTTTTACCAGACGTTTATGTTCAAGCTGGTGTATCGCTGGGAGTATTGCCACAATGCTTACAGAGATTTCTCCTGGAATTTTCTGGGATGTACGGCCTTGGAACGGAAACTTTTTGATTGCCCTTTACAGTGCTCTTTAATAACTTTCTTTCGGGACGACGCTTAAGCGTGGCTACATTTTTGAACATCATATTATCATCCAGTAGTTATCGAAAATTAAATATAAATTTATTGAGTTTAACAATAACACAAATCTTCGTTACCACAGGAGCACATTGGCAATAGGGTTACTGCGTAAAAAGTCACTTTACACTACTGGCCATTAAAATTGCTGCACCAAGAAGAAATGCAGATGATAAACGGGTATTTATTGGACAAGTATAAGATACTAGAACTGACATGTGATTACATTTTCACGCAATTTGGATGCATAGATCCTGAGAAATCAATACCCAGAAAACCATCTCTGGCCGTAATAACGGCCTTGATACGCCTGGGCATTGAGTCAAACAGAGCTTGGATGGCGTGTACAGGTACAGCTGCCCGTGCAGCTTCAACACGACACCACAGTTCATCAAGAGTAGTGACTGGCGTATTGTGACGAGCCAGTTGCTTGGCCACCACTGACCAGACGTTTTCAATTGGTGAGAGATCTGGAGAATGTGCTGGCCAGGGCAGCAGTCGAACATATTCTGTATCCAGAAAGGTCCGTACAGGACGTGCAACATGCGGTCGTACATTATTCTGCTGAAATGTAGGGTTCCGCAGAGATTGAATGAAGGGTAGAGCCACTGGTCGTAAAACATCTGAAATGTAGCGTCCATCGTACAACGTGCCGTCAATGCGAACAAGAGGTGACCGAGACGTGTAACCAATGGCAACCCATACCATCACGCCGGGTGATACGTCAGTATGGCGATGACGAATACACGTTTCCAATGTGCGTTCACCACGATGTCACCAAACACGGATGCGACCATCATGATGCTGTAAACAGAACCTGGATTCATCCGAAAAATGACGTTTTGCCATTCGTGCACCCAGGTTCGTCGTTGCGTACACCATCGCAGGTGCTCCTGCCTGTGATGCAGCGTCAAGGGTAACTGCAGCCATGGTCTCCGAGCTGATAGTCCATGCTGCTGCAAACGTCGTCGAACTGTTCGTGCAGATGGTTGTTGTCTTGCAAACGTCCCCATCTGTTGACTCAGGGATCGAGACATGGCTGCACGATACGTTACAGCCATGCGGATAAGATGTCTGTCATCTCGACTGCTAGTGATACGAGGCCGTTGGGATCCAGCACGGCGTTCCTTATTACCCTCCTGCACCCACCGATTCCATATTCTGCTAACAGTCATTGATCCCGACCAACGCGAGCAGCAATGTCGCGATACGATAAACCGCAATCTCGATAGGCTACAATCCGACCTTTATCACAGTCGGAAAGGTGATGGTACGCATTTCTCCTCCTTACACGAGGCATCACAATTACGTTTCACCAGGCAACACCGGTCAACTGCTGTTTGTGTATGAGAAATCGGTTGGAAACTCTCCTCATGTCAGCACATTGTAGACGTCGCCACCGGCGCCAACCTTGTGTGAATGCTCTGAAAAGCTAATCGTTTGCATATCATAGCATCTTCTTCCTGTCGGTTAAATTTCGCGTCTGTACCACGTAAGCTACTCGGTGTAGCAATTTTCATGGCCAGTAGTGTACTTGTATACGGCAGAACAGAGTGACAGATCTCTCTAGCATCGACAATGGCCACAAATGTGAAATCCAGAAACATAAGTGATTTTTAAAAATAAGAGGGAGTGAGCACATAGGAAACAATGATGCTGACCGGCTGTCGACATGAGCGCCCGTGGAAACTTGTTGAAGGACGATGAAACCACGAGCAGGATACAAGGTGTTGGTCGCCCGCCCTTCATCACAAACGCATAGACCGAAGGCTTGCGGGACAGGCGGTGATATATGACAGAACTGACAACATAATACATTATTGTAGGAGGCACAAGTATTTAGGAGCACATCGCTCAGCGCAAATTGTTGACTAAATGTCTCTGCAACAATGACCCATACTTGTTCCCATGTTGGCGCAATAGCATCACCAATTACGATAATTGTAGGCATGGGTTCGTCGAGACAGAAGCGTGGACCAACGGAAACTTGTAACCTAGACGGACGAATCACTTTTCTGTCACACTATGTGGAACGACTGCTCAAAACATGCACCGTGCCGCGGATGAAGGCGAGTGGCGGCAGTATTATGCTGTTGGATAAATTGATCTAGGATCTTATGGGATCTGTGGTAGTAATCGAAAGCACGATGACGGCTGTGGAATACCTTCAGCCTTTTATGATTGATGACTTACCGACGGCGATGGCACTTTCCATATCATAGGACGAGGTGCGACCTACGGTTGGGAACATGATGATGAACTGATGTCTTGGCAAGCAAATTCGCTCGGTTTGAATCCGATGGAACACAGTTGGGATTCTATCGGGCTGCAGGTCTCGCATACTAAACGCCAGCCAAGTTTACTGCAATTACGGAACAAGTGGAAACAAATTCAGTGCTATGCACCCCTTTAAACTTGCCACGCAGAACAAATTCAGTGCTACATACCACGATAAACTAGCTACGCAGAATCTCTATTGTATTTCCTTCCTAAAGGTGGACCAAGACGCTCTTAAGACGGCCATAATGTATTATAGGTACCAACAGGAAACAATAAGAGTGGAAGACTAAGAACGAAATGTTGTGGTTGAAAAGAGTGCAACACAGTGATGTAGTGTCTCGCACACACTGTTCAGTATATACATCGAAGAAGAAATGACGAAAATAAAAGAAAGTTCAAATGTAGGATTAAAATTAAAGGTGAAAGAATATCAATGATAAGATTCAATCATGACATTACTATCCTCAGGGAAAGTGATGGCGAATTACAGATCTGTTGAATGGATGAGCAGTGTAATGAGCAAAGGATATGGTTTGAGAGTAAATCGATGGAAGACGAAAGTAATTAGAAGAATCATAAATTAGGACAAAGAGAAACTTAATATCGGAATTGGTGATCACGAAGTAGATGAAGTTAAGGACTTCTGCCGTTAAGGAATTCTCTATCCAGGTAGCACTAGGCAGCATAATCTCCCTTGACAGATGGAGAAAGGAGGAAATAAGAAGCAGACTAGCTCTACCAGAAAGGGCATTCCTGGCCAAGAGAAGCCTACTATTATCAAAGTTAAGCCATAATTTGAAGAAGAATTTTCTGCGAATATTCGTTTGGAGCACAGCATAGGGAAAATCGGAACAGAAGAGACTCAAAGATTTCGTGATGTGGTGCTCCCGAAAATTGTTGAAAGCTAGGGGGACTTATAAGGTAAGGAATAAGGAAGTTCTTCGCTGAATCGGCGAGGAAAGGAGTATAAGGGGAAACACTTACAAGAAGGAAGAGCAGGACGATAGGACATCTGTTAAGACATCATGGATTGACTTCCATGGTACTAGAGAGAGCTGCAGAGGGTAAAAATTGCTGAAGGAGACAGCGATTGAAATATATCCCGCAAATAATTCAGGACGTAGGTTGCAAGTGCTACTCTGAGATGAAATGTTTGGCAGTGGAGAGGAATTTGTGGTGGGCCTTATCAACCCAGTCAACTATAAAAAAAGTGTTTCGGCGCATCAGTGTAACAGCTCTTACTGGTTCCCCGGTAAGAATACGACAGACTGTGAAGAAGACAGTGTTTTGGCTTTCCACAACTTATGGATTACTCAACTGTTTAGTTCAGTATGCTTATTTTGATCCACATAAACCTGTCTTATCTTTCTTTGTTGACTTACTTGCTTAACAGATTCGCTATTGAATTGAAAAGAACAACCACTTGACCTACCTTTCGATGTTGTCGCAGTTGCTTAACAAATTATTAATTAAATCAGAAGGGACAACACACGGACACCGTTGCCGCGTCTACCGAGCGCTTCAGCTGTACGAGGTGAACGGCATTAGAGATACTGAACCATCTGTACTGTCTCGGCTCAAAGAACTGCGTGGAAACAGCGGCTACAGGAGAAAGTGAAATTCGATTATGTGCGCGATTAACGAGTGCGTGGCATGCACGACTTACCACGGTAAAGTACGTTTCTGTGTTGCTTGTCACAGCTTCAGTGGCCACTCTGTGATATCCTGGGGAGCGAAGGACGACTGTACAGTAGCTTTCATCCCTCACAGCAAACCACAGTTTCTCTCACTCCAGGCGGGATACTTCAGTTTCACAATACATTCGACAAATTTTGTTTTCCTTGCAACTACGGAAATTTGAAAGGTAATGTACGAAGTAAGTAAGTTAGCCGAGGATATGTGACGGAAAAAGTGATAATACGAAATTCCATCTGATATGATGAGCAGTGAAGAAGTTACCATAAACAGCAATGGAATCGAGTTTTTTATGCATGACCCCGGAAGGTACTAAAAACATTTTTAACCTAGGGCTCCTGTCTGTTTCTCTGTTTGAACACGCTAATCCCTTTCTCAGGGTTTTGACTGGTTACTTGAGCGTAGCTCGGGGCTATAGACTTTATTTCATCAAAATCGAATCACAGAATAAAAGACGTCTTAATGGAAAGTTTTACCCATGGTAACAGTACAAACGTGAAAGTAGCTCCGTGTCTTACGTTTTCGCAACCAGCTGAACCGATTTCCATGAAATTTGGCATGAGATAGCTTGAACCTGAGAAAGAATACAGGCTGCTTTAGAAAGTGTGTACTACAAGAACCTTGCTGTTTTCAGGAATATTCCACGAAACAGTAGTAAATATTTACTCTCTGAAGAAATAATTTACTCTTTGACGTTTGATCTTTATCATGTTTCTGGAAATGTTTTTATTGGTTGACATGTGCTACGTGATACAATTCGAAGTAATGAGTACAATAATTATACAATATTCAGTGTGTTTAATCCATACTTGCACAGAATTTGACGGCAGTGGTGGCCGAGTGGTTCTAGGCGCTACAGTCTGGAGCCGAGCGACCGCTACGGTCGCAGGTTCGAATCCTGCCTCGGGCATGGAAGTGTGTGATGTCCTTAGGTTAGTTAGGTTTAAGTAGTTATAAGTTCTAGGGGACTGATGACCTTAGCAGTTCAGTCCCATAGTGCTCAGAACCATTTTTTGAACCTCATCGATCATAGCAAAACTATTGATATACGAGCGCAACTGCGGGAAGCAACTAGCGATAAATATTATGATACAAATCATCTCAGTTTACCCTTTTCAAATAATTATAATGTAACGATAACGCAGTTTAAAGAAAGTAATCACGAGGTCATGTTAACACTTGATTTATATTACATTGAGACTTAAGAAATTAAGTTACACACGTAGCAATTTCTATCCCAGTTCTAGTGAAAGGGTGCCAATAATTGACCAAGGCAGCACACACGTGTGCGATGCTGAACTACCATACGGTCCAGATACTGCGTCGTGCGATTACCATCTTTTCGAGAAGGTGAAAGAACACCTGGGAAGCAAAGAAATTTTCCAGCGATGACTTTCACTCAGTAATTCTCGAGTTATTCTGTGACAAGGAGCAAATTTCTGTCATCGAGTACTTAAACAATTGGTAGAACGCTCTGACCGTTATTTACAGAGTCTTGGTGACTATTTTGAAAAATACTGTCATGATTCTATGTCACCTTTAAGTGTAGTAAAAGTTATTTGGCCATGTATAATAAAGTGTAATTTGCTTTCTGAAGTACGCTCGTATTTCTCAACATACATCAACTCTGTATCATCATTCATAACGACGCCATCTCTTTGCCAGCTCGAGAAATTTTCTCCTTGGCATAGTATAAATATGTGTACTGAGACAAATATCCGCAAGTCGCTACAGAAATGCTTGTAAACTAGTCAACGTACAAGTAGTGACAATTAAAACAGTACGCACAGAAAACTACTTTGACTTATGTAGCATGAGATAACTGACACACACCGTATCTGTACTAAAATTGTTAGTTGAATCGCGGAAAGAGACTTGTATTAAGATTAATGTAATTGATAGGAATGAGAGGGCGGTCCGGGATTGGTGAAGGTAGATGGAATTTCTTTGGAATTAACGACACTTCTAAAACCCTTAGAACGGAACAGTTTGGATACAATGATCATTGAGTGGAAAGCCACTGGGCTATAGATTTACAGAACATTTATTTGCATCATTTAAGGAGCATACACTGGAGCAGAGCATTCAACAGGATTGTTTGTATCGTGATTCCAAATCATGATTTGTTTCACTCAAATAAAAAAAAAGAACCAGTTAACATTACTGACTGCCGGCACTAAGCCACTTGAAAGGTTCTTAACAAAGCTAGCAAGTATTTCTTTAATTACTTCGAGGCACAAGCTACGCATATTAAAAAAAAAAAACAAGGTAATAAGAACATAAAATAATATCTTGTCCTAAAGCCATGTGCGAAATGTCCACCTGCTGTATTATCTTCAACGTGAGACAAAACCAACAGCCACTGGTGCACACGACTACATAATAAGTATGCACTACAAAGGCTGCACAACGCCAAACGATAGTCCCTTTAAAATTTGTATTTAACTGAGCAAAATCTGCTGACTATAAACCATGGGCACTAGCCTCTTCAGCAAAGCATAGGAAAATTGAAAGACAATTTGTTTATGAGAAATAAAATTTTTACTCCAAATTTGCATGAACGCGGACGCTAGTCCTTAGGAATTAACGACCTAAAATTTAAATCCAAAATTTAGCAAGTTTTCCAAAATGACCGTTTTAAAATTACAAGACACGTGACTAATACTGAACCTAGACAAATTACAACACACATTTTTAGAAACGGACTGTAAATGACAAACTTCGAGCACTGACCCTCCTTGATAATGTCCCCAAAGCAGCCCAAAGACAGCGCGGGGTAGCAGCACAGTCTAAGGCGCCTTGTTACGGGCCGTGCGGCTTCCCCCGTCGGAGGTTCGAGTCATCGCTCGGGCTTGGGTTTGTGTGTTGTCTTTAGCGTAAGTTAGTTTAAGTTAGATTAAGTAGTGTGTAAGCTTAGGGACCGATAACCCTACAGTTTGGGCCCGTAAGATCTTACCACAAATTTTCAAATAAAAAAAAAAAAACAATATCCAGCCCAATCTATGACACAATAAGGTTATTGAAACTCCGGCACCAGACAGTTTGAAACACAGGTTAATATGTCAATTTTCCGTAATTGCTATTACGTAAGCAACAGGAGTAAAGATGATTTCAGTTTGAAATCAACAACCACATTGAGCAACACGACAACAGTAGGTTCCTTAAAATTTAACACTGAACTTGATGCTTTGAGTTTTTTTTATTAAACAGAATGATCTTTCAGTTTGAGCTAAACAACCCAATTAAGCAACGTGACAACTGTTTCTTACTTTTAAAATTTAACTAATTAAATTTGAACTTTACATACCTGTCGGCAAATGGAATAACCGCCAAATTTACTCTTGGAAATGATAAAACAGGAATCCTTGATCACTTACTGGATGTTGAGCCGACAGCCACCTTTTCAGCACTCTGGAATCAAAATTATATTACGCATTCCGTTGCAGTCACCAGCGCTGTTTCTTACTTTTAAAATTTAACTAATTAAATTTGAACTTTACATACCTGTCGGCAAATGGAATAACAGCCAAATTTACTCTTGGAAATGATAAAACAGGAATCCTTGATCACTTACTGGATCTTGAGCCGACAGCCACCTTTTCAGCACTCTGGAATCAAAATTATATTACGCATTCCGTTGCAGTCACCAGCGCGTTTTGTTGTCAGGATAGAAGCCGGCCGTCAGCAAGCACAAGCCATCAGCTGATAACGTTCAAAAATGGTTCAAATGACTCTGAGCACTATGGGACTTAACATCTGTGGTCATCAGTTCCCTAGAACTTAGAACTACTTAAACCTAACTAACCTAAGGACATCACACACATCCATGCCCGAGGCAGGATTCGAACCTGCGACCGTAGCAGTCGCGCGGTTCCGGACTGCGCGCCTAGAACCGCTAGACCACCGCGGCCGGCTGTCTGATAACGTTATCCAAGCACCACAGAGACGTAGCAGGGTAAAATACAGGGAGCGAAAGGGCTGTTTACAGCTTGGGCAGAAACCACACGGTAATTATAACAGGGTCGTGAAAGGGAATCAGTGATCGAGAAGGGAGTGAGACAGGGTTGTAGCCTGTCTTCGATGTTATTCAATCTGTATATTGAGCAAGCAGTAAGGGAAACAAAAGAAAAATTTGGCATAGGAATTAAAATACATAGAAGATAAATAAAAACTTATAGGTTTGCCGACGAGATGGTAATTCTGCCAGAGACAGCAAAGTGCCTGGAAAAAAAGTTCAACGGAATGGACAGTGTCTTGAAAAAGACATATAGGATGAACATCAACAAAAGCAAAACGAGGATAATGGAATGTAGTCGAATTAAACTAGGTGATGCTGAGGGAATTAGATTAGGATATGAGAAACTTGAGGTAGTAGATGAATTTTGCTATTTGGGGAGCAAAATAACTGATGAGAGTCGAAGTAGAGAGGAGATAAAATGTAGATAGGCTATGGCAAGGAAAGCGTTTCTGAGGAAGAGAAGTACAGGTTTAAGTGTCTGGAAGTCGTTTCTGAAGGTATTTGTATGGAGTGTAGCCGTGTACGGAAGCGAAACATGGGCGATAAATAGTTTAGACAAGAAGAGAACAGAAGCTTTCGAAATGTGGTGCTACAGAAGAATGCTGAAGATTAGGCGGGTCGATCACGTAACTAATGACGGGGTACTGAATATAACTGGGGAGAAGAGGAATTTGTGGCACAACTTGACTAGAAGAAGGGATTGGTTGGTAGGACACGTTCTGAGGCATCAAGGGATCATAAATTTAGTGTTTGATGGAAGCACGGAGGGTGAAAATAGAGGGAGACCAAGGCATAAATACACTAAACAGAGTCAGAAGTATGTGGGTTGCAGTGGTTACTCGGATATGAAGAAGCTTGCACAGGGTAGAATAGCATGGAGAGCTGCATCAAACCAATCTCTGGATTGAAGACCACAACAACAACAACAACAGCTCACATAAGTAAAATTTTGCTTTACTTCATTTAGTTATCATATTTTCTGTACATCCCGCAGTTTTTACAAAAAGATGGCAGGCATTGTCCTTAGAATGACCGTCTCACGTTTGTCGTGAACGCAGGTTTTCATTACTTGATCAACTAATGTGTTTCATAAAATTGCTTTGAAATACAATAAGAAATATATTATGTCTGAATATGTAAACCTTCGTTAAAGGAAACGAGACAGAATATGAAACGTGGAGCAGCAAGGTACGGGCCTAATATACAGTCGTTTTTCGTTTGCTAAAACAACTCTGACCCATCGGCTGCGAGGTACAAACAGAGCCCTATATCGTGCAGAATACGAGGTACCATTTATCCTATCTGCATTAATAAAACACTGAAGTCTGTCAACAGTAAATAATAAAGAAACTTTCCATTGGGATTAGGGAAGTAAGTAGGTAATGAGAGTAGAGTCTAATATGTTACTTCATTATAAAGGCTTCAGTAGTAGGTGGATAAGACATATATTAGATTTAGCGAGTGCAGCGAATTAGTTAAGAGGGAACCCTGGCGAGACAAGAAAAAGCACCATGAAGCGGAAAGAAGCTGAGGAGGGAATCTGGAAACTGCAAACCACCGCAATGATTTCACACCGTTCAAGCGGTGAGCGCGCAAAATCCAGGTCGTTTTAACGCTCTGTCGATCACGCTGAATCCATCACTCTGACTCTCGAAAAACAACTCGTGAGACAGAGGGGCACCGCAAAAGGGCGTGATGGATGCTTGCCGCCTTAACTGTAGAAGATTTATAACGCTTCAAAGCCGACATAGTCACTTAACTTCCATTAGTAACAAGCATAAACGTAGCTCACGCGGTATTTGTTAAAGCGATGGAGTCCAGAAAAACTTTCAAACTAAATAAAAATTAAATTTTAGGATCCTGTCTGCGTCGAGTCCCCACATAAGTAATTAAAAATGCGTATAAATTTCGCAGGGATTCTTTAAAATCGAAAATGCGAAAAAATTGCTATCTCGTGCCTGGGCCGAGATGTGAATCCCTAAATTACAAGTGCAGTTGTATGACACCGCCCTGTCTACGCATATAACATACTTCAATTCATATCACTGGGTCCGAATGATCTCGTTCAGCACACCGCCATTTTAAATGTATCCATCCAGTCACATCACCCAACGCAGACGGCGGGAAATGTTTAGATGTCAGTGGCTTGAGGTGCTGATTTTCTGCTACAGAATGAATCCAGACAGGTAAACAAATAAAAAGAAACTTTTTTTAACATGGCTGTCAATCAGCGACTGTTGTATAATACAAAATTTTGAAAAACTCAGCCCTCAGTCGCGAACACAATTAATTTGTGACCTAGGTTATGGTGTCACAAGGGACACCTTCTTCGGACAAAATTAAAACTAAATGTTACAGCATAACGCACCAAAAAATACGAAAGCAGCGGTCATACCTGACAGCGTCAGGCAGAATTAAAATAAAATGTAACAGAGGTGCAAGCCACTAGGGGCTGCCATGTGTCCTCTGCTACAGTCAACACAAAGTCTGACGAATGTAACGTTTTTGGACTAATTATCTTACATAACTGAACAATAACCTTTATTTTTATAGACGTTGAAGTTTCAGATTTTTTTTTGCTCCCCTTCTAGAGCAGAAAATGTTCTTTCCGTTTTTAGACCAGTGTGTTTGGGAATACCTGTAGATGTACAACATAGCATGGCCGTGTTTTTCCTGATGTTCTACGATTCCTGCGTCGTGTAAAACTGAGTGCGGAATCATCAATCCACCATGGATTTTCTTTTTCCACAGACAAATCGTAAATTACTTCTGTGATTCCGATGTGGATAAGGGTAGAGGGCGTCCTTACAAGAATTCGTGACGGTTGATTGACGAGTGTATTGCTCCCATGTTTACTGCTTACGGCGGGATCCGTACATGACTGTTGGATCGACTCCTGTCTGAAACTTGGTCAGGTATGAGCGAGGAAAGACAGAAAAATACCGAAGACACTGTTTCGGCACGGTTCTGTAGATTTGTGTCAGTACAGATTGCAGATCAGCGTCGAAACCACATCCGCACTAATGGATCGGCTTGGTTTCTCGTGAACTATGAAAACTTACGCTATATAGGGTGTTAGCGGTATAGTTACATATATTTCGGTCATTGATACATTAATGTGTACCTGCTTCAGTGTGTTAGTCGTTTTTCCTCTGCATCTAACAACATAGCGCAAAAACATAAATTATTACCTGCTGTCTTCTGGACGAATGTAACTACACCATGTGGTGGGCAGTGTCTGCTAGTAAAGGCATTCCGTTTTGCGTCCACCAACCAATACGTCAGTACATGATCTGTTGCCCAGGTAAAAATAAACAAGAATGGTTTGCTTGTGCCACTCATACTAGTAGGTACTAACCGAACAAAGACATACTACTCGTAACAGCCATAATTACGAGCTAGCAGATAAAGTAAATACTGATGTAATGTTGCTCAGCCCACTGCCCTCAGCCGTCAGTAGAAATATATGCATACCCACAACACGCTTTACAGTGACTGCTAAGACTCCAGTATTTCTCGTCGCGGTCAGCTTTGTTAAAACTGCAGTTTAGTGGAGTCGCAGACAATTACTGCTAGAAATTCGAGAACAGTCTTTATTGAATCAAAAGACATATTTTAGGAGGGCGCCAAATGCCACCTCTGGCCCCCATTCCCCCTGAGGTAGCCTGTGCCCCCAGTGGATTCAGATAAACTCTTCGGAGCCCTGTGCAGTTTCTTCTGCTCTCTCATTCTATGAAGTAATTTTTTTTATATATATCTACCGAACAGGGTAAAATTTTGGAAGATTCTACAGAGATATGAGAACATCAATTGACGAATAACAGGAAAAGCTTCTGGACTACCTGTATGACCATCTAGGTCGATGGTTTCCATTGCCACTGACTGCAATCAGATGTTAACTAGGACGTCCTCCCTCAAATTAACTAAAGTGCCATAACAAAAGGAATTTTGTTCGAACGCCTTTATTTTTAAGAGACAGAAAGATAAATGGTATTTAGTTCTTGTAGAAATTACACCGCTAACATACGAATCAGTCACACAATTCGTACTGCTTATTTCTAACAACAATTTTCGTAGAAAGATGAAGGAATTCTGAGTGCACTGCGAGTGACATATACAACTCCCCAGAAAAGAAAGCTAACAGTCTACATCGATGGTAGACAATTGTTACAACATAAGCTTCTCCAGCACCACTTCTGTCACTACCGACACTTGCTTCACCCACACCCGGCACGCCCATTAAAAATCAACCAAGTTAAAATGCATGCATTATACTTGCTGTTTGGAAGTCATTTGATTGCTGGGCTCCTTATTTCTAAAGTGGCAGAAGTTGAAAGACTTCACGCTGACCAGTGCCACGGTAACTTATATAGTCAGTAATAGAGTCATACCAAATTGTGATAGCAGTAACAATCTTTAAACAATAACTCAGTTTCTTGATCGAAATAAGACTGAATACTTTAGTCTTTACCCCTCAGAAAATTTAATTTTACCCCTCAAGGGTTAATTACTCTCAGTTCGGGACCACTGACCAAGGTCGTGCTATACACCTATACACTATGTGATCAAAGTATCCGGAAACCCCCAAATCCGTGCCGGGCAGCCGCGCGGTCTATGGCGCCTTGTCACGGTCCGTGTGGCTCTCCCCGTCGGAGGTTCGAGTCCTCCCTAGGGCAAGGGTGTGTGTGTTGTCCATAGTGTAAGTTACTTTAAGTTAGATTAAGTAGTATGTAGGCTAAGGCACCGATGATCTTAGCAGTTTGGCTCCACAAGACCTTACACAAATATCCAAATTTTACACCCCCCAAAACATACGTTTTTCATATTAGGTGCATTTTGCTGACACCTGCTATTAGGTACTCCATATCAGCGACCTCAGACATCGTCAGAGAGCAGAATGGGGCTGGCCCTCCGAGGAACTCGCGTACTTCGAACGTGGTCAGGTGACTGGGTGTCACTTGTGTCATACGTCCGTAAGCGAGATTTCCACACTCCCAAACATCCCTAGGTCCACTGTTTCCGATGAGATAGTGAAGTGGAAACGTGAAGGGACACTTACAGCGCAAAAGCACACAGACCGACCTCGTTTGTTGACTGATAGAGACCGCCGACAGTTGAAGAGGGTCGTAATGTGTAATAGGCAGACATCTATTCAGACCATCACACAGGAATTGCAAACTGCATCAGAATCCACTGCAACTACTACGACAGCTAGGCGAGAAGTGAGAAAACTTGGATTTCATGGTCGAGCGGCTGCTCATAAGTCACACATCATGCCGGTAAATGCTAAACGACGCCTCGCTTGTTGTAAGGAGCATGAATTTTGGACCACTGAACAGTGGAAAAACGTTGTGTGGAGTGACGAATCACGGTACACAATGTGGCGATCCGATGGCAGGGTGACTATTGGAGAATGACGGGTGAACGTCATCTGCCAGCGTGTGTAGTGCCAACAATAAAATTCGGAGATGGTGGTTTTATGGTGTGGTCGTGTTTTTCATGGACGGGGCTTACACCACATGTTATTTTGCGTAGCACTATCACAGCACAGGCCTACATTGATATTTTAAGCACCTTCTTGCTTCCCACTGTTCAACAGCAATTCGGGGATGGTGATTGCATCTTTCAACACGATCGAGTACCTGTTCATAATGCACGGCTAGTGGCGGAGTGTTCACACGACAGTAACATCCCTGTAATGGACTGGCCTGCACAAAGTCCTGACCTGAATCCTATAAAACACCTTTGGGATGGTTTGTAACGCCGATTTCGTGCCAGGCCTCGCCGACCAACATCGATACCTCTCCTGAGTGCAGCAATCCGTTAAGAATGAGCTGCCATTCCCCAAGAAACTTTCCAGCACCTGATTGAACGTATGCCTGCGAGAGTGGAAGCTGTCATCAAGGCTAAGGGTGCGCCAAAACCATACTGAATTCCATCATTACCGAAGGAGGGCACCACGAATTTGTAAGTCATTTTCACCCAGGTGTCCTGATACTTTTGATCACATAGTGTATGTTGCTATAGAATCAATGCAAAAAAGTGGAACTTTCAACTGATGACATAATGACTGCTCAAAGATGACTATTTATTTTATTAAATATTTAAAATATGTAAGAAGCCTAACGCCTCGTACCGAGCTGATAGAGGAAGACGAGAGCTGCTAGTCGTCGGTTGCTCACACGTTTGTTAATTGTGCCTAAGCTCTTTGATAGTGTTTCTTGTACTCTTAGTATCTCACGACTGACGATTAACACCATCAACACAGACATTCACGGTGAGGAATGTGGAATGTCACATTGTAACTAACTAACTGATATCTGAAAATCGAAAAGAATTTTCTTTTTTTTTCAGTTTCACTACAGTACTCTTAGAATAAAAGATACATGAGAGGACAGACGTTTGACTCTAGCCTAGAAATATGTAAAATAAATAGTTTATATCTTGATGTGTTCAATAATATTGTAACAGGTGCTTAATTTGTAATATACGTCCCCAACCTACATCTGTAATACGATAACAATATGTGCCTTGTCCGCTGCACTACAGAATTGTTTGTGATCGTGTTTCCAAGTTACCGCTATACTAGTGACAGTTTGTGAGCAGGGACCAAGAGAGCTACGGAAATGGAAACACCTCAGCGCATCACAACGAGACTTCCACGCCAGAAGAACAAAGTTAGTGACCTTTACAAAACATTTTCGTGTAACTATCAGTCCAGCTTCCAAAGTGACATCGACTCTTACTACGTTTTCTCTTCTTCCACAGGATGACCACAGCATTTACGAAAAGACTATGTAACATCAGTATGACCTTATTGTAAAGTTGTTTTTGTAATGCCGAGGGATCGAAACATGTCGCTAAATAAATAATACAGTAATTGACAAAGTTTGTGACTGGTAGCGGTAATTTTTTTTAAAAGAAACCTTTACGACGTACTTTGATGATACTGAGGGTCAACTGCAAACCCCTACAGTAAATCTCAATTCTCTCTAGGTTTTCCTGCATTTCTCAGCAGTTCCCTAGTGTCGTAACTCCTCTATATTCAACAGCATCATCCAAAAAGATACTGATAGAGCGTCCAAATTACTTCAAATTCGTAATCTGTCCTAACCCCACTAGATATTATTGCATTGTTTACGGCTGTAAAACGCTTGCACCATCAGCGTCCAGCCTACCTTAGCGGTAAATATTGCAGTCGGAAGTTAGCCTTTTATTTCTATTAACGTTCTATGACAACTGGAGCGTATTCTTTGCTGTTACCAGGTCGGCTACTATTTGGCTGAAGAGGAGTGACGTCCACTCCTGAAGGGTGCTTGGAAAGAATGATTTTCTCGTTGTGGTCATTATGGGAGACATATGGGGGACGATGTAATATGAAATTCAAAACGTTCCCGGCGTGCAGATTGTTCCGTGAAATTTCATGAGAACTGCCAGATGTCTGCAACTTGCTGCCACAGTATTTCCGTGCAAAATCCTCTGCCTACGTTCAGATGAATGCAGACACCCAAATTGCACTGACCTCCCTATTTAAGTCTCTGCCGGCACAAATGTTGTGTACCCACCATCCTCTTAGCGTTGCGGATACACTACTCGAGCTCAAGCCCTTCTGCAGTAAGACTGTGTGCTGCTTCGCGAGCCCTCCGCGGTGAGAGCTCGCCTCCTCGATCTCAAATCTATTATCTTTCACATGAATACGTTTGAATCACGGTGCGGCACACTTTTTCACTTGTGGCCGCGCTGATCCTTCAAAAATTCCCAGTGCAGCGATATCATTAGTTCCTTTACTTTCTCCTACCTCCGCCACCAAGGAACATAAAATCTACTGTTTTAACACGGTAAAATCTTACAATGACACCGACAACGCAGAGAATGAGGTTTTCCTATGGCAGTATTTCATGCAGAAATTAACTGGAACCCACTGTCCATATTGTCAAGGAACTCAGTCGTATTTCCACTGATTCACTGCATTTCATCAAATGACCAGAAGAAGTATAGAGTTCGGCTGTAGCGGACTTGTTAGCCTATACGGGGCTAGTATGCTGTTGATATTCCACAATGCGATCCTGAACAGCGCGCGTCGTTTGCCCTGTATAATATTTGCTGCATTCGCATGGAATCCTGTAAACACCCCCTTTGCGGAACTCTGAGTTGTCTTTGATAGACCCAGAAAACACCGAGATTTTGGAAGGAGGAAGAAGGATTGCTTTAACCTTAAGTCTTCTTAGTATTCTGCCTATTTCCTCGGAAGTACTTCTAGTACATGGTAGATACGCATTTGTTTTGAAGGCTTCGTCCTATTCCTTATTCGTCGTATGTCCGTATGTATTATTCTCTATGCTTGGTGAGACGAATATTGACAGTTCAGGAATACAGTTTGTAGATGTTCCAATTCCATTTCCAAATTACCGGCATCTGAGGTGGCCTGGTGTCGGTGTATTAAGGTGTTGAGAAGGCCCGTCGTTAGTGCCGATGGTGGCTGCTCGTAGCCTGTAAATAAAAAACTTACAAACACCGTATGTCAAAGTGTGTCCTCACTCTTAAGTCGCGCCAAAACGTCTAAAACGGCTAACAGTCTTCTTTCTCCACCCCCGTAGTAAAATTTGTTTTCATGTATGTAGTTCAGAAGTAGAAGGAACTCTCGGAGACTGTCTAAGCCATCAGACCAAACTATAAACTGGTCACAAAAATACTGCTGGTTTTAAAATAGCTGAAGCTGAGGCAAATGCTCGTTCCTCAGAATCTTCCATAGAATGACTGGCCACGAGGGGAGACAAAAGACTCTTCACGGCTCAACCGTCGTAACACTCGTTGTTAAATAAAAGGAACGTCGGGGGGAGAGTGTTCTGGAATACCTCTGTAATGTCAGCCCCAAACCTACTGCCGATGATATGTAGTGAATCCATTAGCCGTATTTTCTAAAAAGTGAAATGACATAAAATCTGGCCAATTAGTCGTAGCATTCCAACTTAAGAGACCGAGATTTGCTGATAAAATCAGTAGAACTTCTTATATGATATATGTACTTGCCTACGATGTATTTGAATAAAGACGCCTTCTAATGGCCACATCATAGATGGCATTGCTCACCACAGCACATGAAAGCACATCTTCTTTGTGGATACTGTGCAGTCCTTATAGCCTAAGTGATACTATGCTCTTACAGTAAGAAGATTATATCGATAAGATCAATCTTTTATTGTGTGGCTCAACGTATTGCAAGATCGATAAGGATACTACTAACCGATTGATGATAAAAACGGCAGTTCTCTACTAAAGACCAAATAGTTAAGTTCCACATAGGCTGTAAGGAGTATCTGGTTCCACGAAGCTGGTATGCTTTTACGTCCTATTGTGAGCAACATTGGAGCAGTCGCCTCTGATATGGCAAAGCTCTGGGTGTCTTTACTAAAACTGTTGTAGCCAAGAATCAACATCATATAAGAAATTCTATTGACTTTATCACCAGACTTCGGTATCTTAAGCTGAAAAAACCGAATTGTTGAACACTTTTAAAATTTCGCTTTTTACAAATGTGCCTCTGTAGGACTCACTACATTTCATCGGCATTAGGTTTGGAACTGACGTTACAAAGTTGTCCGAACACACTCTCTTCTCGACGTACCTTTCATTTAACAAGGAGTTTTACGAATAATATCACGGTGATGCAATGGGGAGCCCATTACTATCAGTATTCTGGCCTTACGCTAATGAAATTTTTTTATAATTTGGCCTCATGGGTTTAGACAATCTCCTTGAGTTACTTCAACATTTGAACTCCTCACATGAGAAGAAAATTTGCTATTGAGATGGAAAAAGAACATTTTTAGAAGCCCTGGTGCGAGATAAGAGCTGTGGCACACTTGGACCTGTGGTGTTTCAAAAGCCATCCACAGTAACCTGTATTTGCAGAAGCACATACCATCTCGGATGCGGATAGACTGCAAATGGAACTGGAATATCTGCAAACGGTGTTCTGAATGATGGATATTCGCCTCAGCAAATACGGAGACCGCTACAGCCGCTCATACGATAGAATAAGGAATAGGCTGAGGATTCCAAAACGTCTACGTGTCTACCATGTACTGGGAATGTTTCCGCGAAAATAGGCAGAATATAAGACATAATATTAAAGTAATCTTTCGTCTTCCTTTCAAAGTACCGGCGGTTTTGGGACCTCAGAGCTGCGCAAAGCGGGCGTGTACAGGATCCCAGGCGACTGCTGCAAATCTTTATGTATGCCAAGCGAGGTGCACTGTCGAAAATAGCTGCAAATCTCATGTATGGCAAACGTGGAGCACTGTTGTAGATCGCACTGTAAAACATTACCAGCAGACTCACCCTCTTCAAACCAATAAGTCCACGATGATTGAACACTATATTTCTACTGGTCATTTGATGAAGCACGGTGAATCTGTGGAAATACAACTGCCTGAGCCTCCTGTCAATCTGAACGGTGGCTTTCGGGTAAACTCTTCACGGAGTCGTGCCATAGAAAAATTCCGTGCTCTGCATAATCGGCGTCATTCTGCGATTTTACCGCGTGAAGACAATCGATTTCCTATCGATAAGGCGCGCGGGGCAGCGTAAGCACACGAGAGCAAGTAGCTCATACGCAAGATGAAGTGGGTGCCCCACGCTTGTGGAGGCGGGGACTTAAATACTGGAGCTGAGTGTATCTTCGTCAGAAATTTGCAATCGATGTAAAGTCCGTTGTTAAGAAGTTACGCTATCAACGCCAGCGGATGTATCACCTGTAATGGTGTGATATAGACAATTGCCTTTCATTGTTTCACGTGTATATGTTCCTCCATGATATTTCGTCCCTTTTACATTAACCACTGTAAAACGAAATACGCTTTTACCCGAGCGGTTTTCGCCTCGTAAGTACATATACGTTTGTTATACCCACATTCCTGTTAGGTTGTATTAATTTTGTGTATATTATATGTCTCCGCAGATTAGATGTTGACAGACGTCGTATGAAGATGGTCTATGAGTGCAACCGATATACATTCGGGTTTTAAAATAAACAGAACATGGTTAAAAATACTTTTTTTTTTTAATTACTAAACGGCTGTTGCTAGCCGTTTAGTCAATAAATTAAATAACTGACTGAAAAAAATTGCAGCAGCAAGACGGAGTAGTGCGACATAAACAAAAGTTGGTAGGCTCGTTTCTGCATCTGAAAGACGACATCTATTCAGATTTCGCGCCAGTCGCATAAGACTGGCTCTAGTTACGCCACTGTGAGGATGCAAATTAAGTTTGCTTTAAAAACACGCTGTAACGGCCGTGAGCGTTAATTATCTATGAGATTGGACGTGGAGAGCTGAGTCAGTCAAGAACGTTCTTAAGGCGACAAAGACGCCATTATCAACACCTCACTGAGTTTGAACGAGTTTGCATAATACGGCTACGAGAAGCTGGATATTGCTTCTGCGATACTGCAGAAAAACGTGCCAGGAATGTAGCGACTGTACTTGACTGCTGGCAGCGGTGGTTACAAGAACATACAGTTGCAAGGAGACTGCTCTGGTCGGCCACGTGGCGCTAACGACAGGGAAGGCCATTATGTTCGGCGTATGGCCTTGGCGTATCGTACTGCATCTGCAGCAGAAATTGGAGCATCATTTGGCACCACAGTAACATATCGAATTATTACAAATCGGTTACTTGGAGAACAGCTCCGACC
Organism: Schistocerca piceifrons; assembly: GCF_021461385.2. NCBI lineage: Eukaryota > Metazoa > Arthropoda > Insecta > Orthoptera > Acrididae > Schistocerca > Schistocerca piceifrons. The sequence goes on along the minus strand of NC_060139.1, from coordinate 520,383,267 downwards.
CAGACGCTTTGTTGCGTAAATTCCACTGGCCTCAAACTACCGCAATTTGCGACTTCATTGGTGTCAACCGAGAGCTCGTTGGAGGGAAGGATGGAGGCCTGTTGCGTTTTGTGATGAAAGCTGGTGATGGCAGTGTGTTGCGTAGAAGGGCAGTTGAGGGCAACCAGCCCTCACACTGAACCTGCACCTGGAGTTATGCTCTGGGGTGCGATTTGGTATGGCAGCAGGGGAGCTCTTGTGGTTATCCCACCACATGTTTGTACGTCAGTCTGGTGATCCGACCTGTTGTGTTCCCATTCATAAACAACATTCCAGGGTGCGTTTTCCAACAGGATAACGCTCGCCCATAGTTCACTGTTGTAGCCCAACACGCTCTGCAGAGACGACGTTGCCTTGGCATGCTCGATCACCACATGTGTCTCCAATCGAGCACATGTAGGACATCATCGGACGACAACTACAGTATCATCCACAGACAGCATCAACCGTCCCTGTATTGACCGAGCTAGTGCAACAAGCATGGAACTCCTTCCCACAAATTCTGTATTACACAATGCATGCATTCTGGTGGATACCAGAATTTGACCTTTTCTATAGCTTATATCGCGCATACATTAACCTATGACCTTGTCCTGTTAATCACATAAATACGTTACCTAGACAAGTGTAGTCCAAAAATACGATTACGTTAATCGATTTTTGTGCTACGATACAGCGGGAGCCACGGAGTCATTTAGTGTGGCGCTACGTATCTCATGGACGAACGTGTGGCAGACAATGTGACAATGGGTGTATCCATTATATTAATATGAGTCCATTTGTAAGGTGCCTCTTATGTGAGGAAGACATTTTTACCAGTATTAATAAATTATTGTCTCTTATTGATGTATTCACGACAGTTAGGAAGTGCTGTAGTCCGTAGCCGGCCATGAGTCGGAGAGCATTTCCCAAGCTGGCTGGCTAGGTGACGACGCGACCATATGTTGCGCGTAGTGGGGTGGGGCTCGGCGCTGGACCGTAGCAGCAAGCGTCGGTCTGGGAAATATACAAGACGAGAAGTACCGCCATCTTGATGCCAAAGTCACCGATTTTGTTTATTTATATTCAATAATTAAAGTCATTTATGACAACATGTAAACTAGGGGGAGCCTCCGGATGTTTAAAACTATTTATCATAACTTTCCCTCGTTAAAATTCACATCAGTTCATTAACATATGCAAATCTTAGTAATTACGAACTTGATCGGGAATCCACGAACTGTGACGAAACTAGTAAGAGATACGAACTGCGCGCCGAAGTCGGCAGTCGGCGTTAAGAGCTCTTCCTGTCTTGTTCGATGGTAGCCATACTCTCGGTTACGAGTAGTTTGTGACATGAGTGTTTCATTATTGATCTAATAGGAATAAAAGTGATATTACGGCATTCTGAATGTTAATTTAGAGTAAATAGATACCTCAAAGTTGATCGACAGAAATTTCAGATAGTTAGCTTCCACCGATAGAGACATCAAATGCGCCAATGAAGAATCTGCACGAGACGACATTTACGAGAGCTGCACCGCGCACAGGTAGGAGGAAATCCGACGACACGACCCACCAAGGCGGATCAAGGAAGGTCCGACTTACAGTCGCAAATTCCGGGTGGAAATGCTGACCAGTTGTACTGTACGTCCCATATACCACCCTCTACGGACTCGCGGCTAAGCTAATAACAGCATCAGTTTAGAAGCGAGGGGATCTTGCACATTCCAAACGTAAACTGGCCATTTTCCAATCCGTTTGACTTAGAAGAGGTAAAACTGACACGAACTACCAGCAAGCTGGCAGTGGGCCTCCACAGCAGAGGGAGAGAGGTTTGGCTGAAGCAACAGCAGTAGTGGTGTCCAGTTGCCGATGAGCGCCGGTGAGGTCGCCTCCACACACGGCGCCGCCTCCGCCTCCGCGGCAACCCAACACCGGCAGCCCGGCGGCGCAAAGTGGACAGGGCGCGGCCGCATTTACATCGCCACCGCCCGGGCTGCGGCTGGGTTTCTCAAATTCCCAGTGAAAGGCGGAGGAGGCCACTGCGCCGCCCCGGGCGGCCGCCGCCAAAAGTGAAATCTGCCGGCGACGACGTCGTCGCGTCGCGTCGCCTCGCGTGGCCCGTAACGAAAGAGACGAGACAGGCTGTGGCCCCGGGCCTAAGCCGCACCACACCACTTTTCGTCCGGCTAGACTTGTCGCGTTCGCCGCAAAAAAAGGAAAAGGCGAACACCGGGGGGGCGCGGAAAAAGGCAGCTCCTCTTCCCCTGCGCTTAAACACACCGTCGCGCGCCGATGACCGCCGTCCGCAGGTCTGCGGTTTGCACGACGGGACCGGGCAGCCCCCTTCTTGCGTGGCGTGGCGTGGCGATCTCTTTTTCAGCGGCGCGTCGCATCGCGTCGCTTCGACCACCATTGCGGCACCGGCGCTCGCAATTACGGCCGGTCTCGGCGCGCCTCGCCTCGCGCTGCGTAATCTGCGGGCGCGCCGGAACGTCCACGGCTGATGGAACGAGGCCGATTCTGGAGCACCGCCCCGGGGCGGCTTTCTCTCTTCATGTCGCCCCACGTAACGCTAATGGCGCTGTGTCGTGTCCTGGACATGTCACTTTCCTCGTCGTGTGGGGCGAAGTCATTGGTAGCTCCGCAGACTGTAGCGTTGCCACGTTATCTACTATATAACAGTCTCGTGGGTTAGATACTTTTTTTAAGTTTCTAGACTCCAGACGTAGCCCATATATTGTCAAGATTTATATTTAAATAATTTTAGTGTGGGTCTGAAGGAACGTAATAGGTTACACACAGGTAGCGGATGTGAGCGGTTGGAGTGGACGCTATGTAAACCTTGTTACTGTCGGAAGCGGGGGTAGGGGCCGCGGAGGGGGGGGGGGGGCGGAGACGAGAAACAATGCAGTCGTTATCGTACTGCGTAAACGGAGCGATTTATCTGACGTACAAAAGGGCATGCCCATTGGCTTTCTAGCCAAGGGTGGAAGCATTTCCGAAACGGCTAAGTCTATAAACTGTTCCCGTTCAGCCGTGGTTACAGTATACCGCGTATGACAAAATGGCGCTATCCAAAACAGGCGCCGAGGCAACTACGGTAAACCACGGGCCGTAGATGGCGGGAGTGAAAGACCGCTGCGCGGATTTGTGCTGGCGGATAGACGTCCAACTGTTGTGCAACTGACCCACGGGCTAGCAGCAGTGTTTCTTCAATGAGCGTTAAGCCAACGCTGCTACATATAGGCCTCCGCCACAGGCGCCTGGTGCATTCAACTAATCCGATTTCTGTTCATCGCCGACGAAGGCTGGACTTTGCACGCCAATACTGCAACACGGCGTCCACTGCATGGCGACACGTGGCCTCTTCAGATGAATCACATTTTGTGCTCTATCGGACAGAAGGACTTTGACATCTAAGGCATGAAACGCCTGTTAGAAAACACGTTATGGTCCGCAAATGTTTCCGTGACTTTTCCTGGGTGATGTCGGCGTTCTGGAAAGCACACAGCTCGTACTGTATGTGCGTGGTTCGAAGAGCACCACGGTGACACTGAAGAACTCTCCCGGCCACCAAACTCCCCGGATTTACAGGTATCTCTGGGTCCACCTTGATCGGGCTGTTGGTGCTTTGGATTCTCAACCGAGAAATGTAGCACTGCTGCTCAAGCTGCTAAACGTAGCTCCTCAGGCTTTTGATTGTTGGTATCATTAATGTGACCAGACTGTGCGTAAAGGCATCATGGTAGAGTACGATTATTATATTACATGTTAATCACATTCTGCGCTTCCACAAGTAGAACACGAGATTTCTTTTTCCAGTTAGATCTTCCTGAGTACTCCTCACCCGAAGATCAGAATGGGAGCACTGAAGGGCGCAGGCCGCTTTCACATGACGTTTCACAGGCTCGTAACGTAGGTCGATGTATCTTGCACAGACTGCTACAATATCGCAACTGAAACAAATCCGGAATGAGGCGAACAGAAATGACACTTTTAATAAACTACAGTAACTACACTGAAGTCGCCGCGATTCCTGATGGTACACCGAGGGGTGGAGGTCTGTACACCCGTGCAACGCTATGCTTCCTCACGCCATAACACAATGACCACCAAAACGATCATATTCGACAATTTTCTTGAGTACATTACAGGGCATCAAGGCGAGAGGTGAAAACAGTTAATGCTCTAGGGACAGTATTGATTCATTTGGTAGTTTCGGTGTTATGGTGTTGGAGGCGTGATGTTATATAGACTTACAGACCTTCAAGTCAGTGAACAACTCACGTCAGCGTTATTGTGACACTTTTCTCCTTCGTCTTGTTCGTCTTTTCAGAGCTTAGTTCAGCTCCGACTTCATTTTTATGAATGACAATGCACAAACCTAGCAAGCAACACAAATAGAGATCCAGGAACAAGAAAATATTCAGCGAATGGGCTGGCCGACCCGGTCTCCCGATTTAAATCCCATCGATCACGTGTGGGATCCGTTTGGGAGACGCACTGCAGCACGTTCACGTGCACCACCTATCATCCAACAAGTGTCAACAGCGCTGGTGGAGGAGTTGAACGCCCTACCACAAGACGTCCTTATCAACTTTGTGCCCAGCATGAATACACGTTGCAGAGCGTGCACTGCCTCCCATCGTGATGACGCCCACTATCAGCAACTTGTCCCTCCCTTTCTAATGTCCAGGAGACCACCACATATCTCGGTGATTTCAGTGTGGCTTTGAATAAGTAATTTCTCTTGGTTTCATAGCGTTTTCCTTTCGTTTACCTTCTGTGCTATACTGTAGCAGTCTTTATATGTTCAAATGGTTCAAATGGCTCTGAGCACTATGGGACTTAACATCTGAGGTCATCAGTCCCATAGAACTTAGAACTACTTAAACCTAACTAACCTAAAGACATCACACACATCCATGCCCGAGGCAGGACTCGAACCTGCGACAGTAGCGGTCGCGCGGTTCCTGACTAAAGCGCCTAGAACCGCTCGGCCACACCAGTCGGCAGTCTTTCTATGTATCGTCAGCGTTTAATCGAGATGTATATGTGACACATCATACGAAAGTTACTGTCATCCTTAAGTTCTGCACACCTATGTATTTTGCATTCATAAATACTCGAAGTATAAAGTTCCCTTTCCCTCTTTTTTGGTATTGCTCTTTCTTCGCATTCCATTGATAAAATTTGGTAAAAATGTGTGTTTTGGAATCTCCGCATATGAATAATTGTTTCCCTAAATTTTTACTTCCATTACCTTCCAATAAACGAACAATACAGTCAAAGCTCGTCAGATACAAACTACAAGAGGACTTAAGCACATATTCAAATATTACGAGATTAGTGACCCTATCCCGTGTGAATAATATGCTAAACACTGACCATCGCACCATGTGTTAGTCGTTATCAGATCTAGAGGTCAGCAAATTTATCCTACTAGAAGCCTAGACACTGTTGTTGCAGCTCGCAAGCTCGTTTCGGTAATAACGTGCTTGAGTTCATTGCTGTTAAACTGAGACTGTTTGCTTTTTGAGTGATCATTCCAGAGTTGGATTTTGCAGTTTCAGTTTCCTAATGTGCATTGATCAGTTGCAACAGAGTTGCGACATTTTAACCTTTTGTCTTTGGGTAAAGCAATGAAGGCTAGCAGAATCTACAAGTAATTTCCTTAGAATAGTAGTCGAAAGAGTTTTTCGGATTTGTCGACCAAGCTACTTCGCTACCAGTGCAGTTAACTTGTACAGAGCTATCGCTTATGGAACGAAAGTGGAGGGAGCGCTTACACGCGTCACGGACGAGACTCAGCGAAATTGTGGTACTGACAAAATGGACTAGTATATTGTTATAACTGCAGTCCAGTGTTTGTTATTTATGTCTTGATGTTTAAAATATTCGTAACCATCAATACCTAGAGAGTAAGTAAAATAGAATCGTCACGGAAGAGCTGACTTCCGTGCATTGAAAGTAATATTATTGTACTAACCCATTGGGGAGTAGAGCATCTCAGATACTAGTTCTAATACTCCATTCATTCTCGTACCTACGGTTAATTTCTACCTCAATGAATTTAAATATCGGTGACCGAGGCCTTCTACCTATTCGATGTTTCCGGAACACGTTTAAATAGGAATAAGTGAAAAATAAATGAAACTAAAACTCAGAAATTTTCCTCGTGGAACGTAAATTTAGATAAACCGTCACCACCATAAAACGCGCAATAATTCTACATATTTAGAGCTAACACAAGCAGATCAACTGAATGATTACAATGTAATCCATCTACAGAAGAAATGTCTTCGTCGTACAGTTCGCGTATTGATCGTGAAAATGTAAGAGATTAGGGTGTATATGGAGGCATATAGATTCAAAATTATGCTCTGATGCTCTGAATGGTAAATTTCATGATCTTAGCTGCAATTCTATAGTTGGATTGCCCAACTTTGACATGAGTCGAACCCGGATTTCCCGCTTACTGCCAGCGGACGGCTTAACATATTTTTATAGGTAAAGAGGGGTAAACAGCAATGTTTATTTTGCACCGGTGTAACAGAGAAGAAGGACGCACGCCCGCAGCTGTATGCGCCTCGAAGAAAAATTCCTTATATCCCCGTCACTGATCCTCTGTTGAGAATCTGAAATTCGCAATGAACTTATCTTCTCATGCCTGGCACACCTCAGATGCGGGGAGGGCCCAAGAAAACGCTTCCAAAAAATAGGTATGAAATTCTCGAAACCACAGGTGGTGTTGAAGACGAGTAAAACCTTCCTGCAGGAAGGCCGAAAAATCAAGAACGCTCTTGTCACCGTCTTGGAACAGATAAGCTATGAAGATTCCTTTGATCCATGTCACGGCATTAGTCATAGAGCTAGGGAAACACGTTTCAAAAGAAAGTGGCTGTGAGACCACTGCGCGTGGCGCCATGTAAAGAGGAAGGCCAAAAATTTTTCTCATTAACAGCCATACCTCCGCAGAAGACCCGCATTCCAGGCTATAGACATCCGTGTCAGGCAGACGACGCTGTTGGCAGAGTGGAGAGTTGGCCACATTAATGGCATGTAGTCGTTACCGCGTCGTATGTCTTTGGTTGACCACCAGACGCCAGATCGTCAGGAAGTTGGAGTCAAGCAGGAGTTGGTGAACTTAACGTCAGACCACAGGACAAGCTGTCGCAGAGTGTTGTCGTTCGATCAGATTCCGGTTGCGTCCTCTCATCATCAGGCGGTAGACATCGCGGGGTAGGCGGTGCACTGGAGATTCCCGTGGGTGTAACTGTTGCCAACGAAAAGAATCTTGACGTTCGAAAGCGATGAGAAAACAAGCGCCACTGCAATGGGCGGTAGTCGAGAAGCGGTGGAGTCCATTTTGGCTATCAGTGCGCGCTCGACAGCCCGATAAAACACGTGTTGCTGCCCACATCCCGATCCAGCACAAATTTCGATATCGTAACGGTATAATACATCTATACCCATCGCAGCTGGTATCATAAAATTTCGCTTTCAGCGAATAATTTGGCGTAATATTTCATACAGCTGTTGATCGTCAAATCATATGCAAGTAGATATAGATCATCTACATGCAGCAGACGCGCGGCGCAGCTGCGCGGTCTTGGGCGCCTTGCCACGGCCGGCCGTTGTGGCCGTGCGGTTCTAGGCGCTACAGTCTGGAACCGCGTGACCGCTACGGTCGCAGCTTCGAATCCTGCCTCGGGCATGGATGTGTGTGATGTCCTTAGGTCAGTTAGGTTTAAGTAGTTCTAAGTTCTAGGGGACTGATGACCACACATGTTAAGTCCCATAGTGCTCAGAGCCATTTGAACCATTTTTTCGCCTTGCCACGGTTCGTGCGGCTCCCCATTGTCGGAGGTTCGAGTCCTCCCTCGGGCATTGGCGTCTGTGTTGCCGTTAGCGTACGTTAGATTAAGTAATGTGTAAACCTAGGGACCGATGACCTCAGCAGTTTGGTCTCATCGGAACTTACCACCACCACCACCATCTACTTGTAGCGATCTAAGCGAATGAGCACTAGTTATTTAGGACTGGTGACGAGCAGCGAAATATGGGCGTACATTTAATATCCAAGAGTGGACAATGGCTCTAATGGAACATTGTCATCCTTGTCTTTCAAGGCCAAAGACGTTTAACATATAACAATAAGCGTAGGAAGTCTTATCGTTTTTGGAAAGTTAAATGAATTTTACTGCTCAAGTCCCTGTGAGAGACGCGTACCATCAACAGCGAATGCTGCATTGAGACAGTCGAGGAGCTCTGGAAGCCATAAGGGGAAGACATCTCTCAAGGATGTGAAGGCGATCCATTTCGACATGACGACGCATCATGTAATCCGCAAACTGAGCTGTTACGCGTCTGCGACTCACAATGTACATCTGGTCAGCCACGCCTGAAATTTTGGCCTTTCTGGCCCGATGGGGAATAGTTTGCTAGTCCAATGAACTGAAGATACATGGGGGTAAGAATGGTCTCCAAAAAATCAAAACTCACATTGCACACCTGTCATTCTACACCACAAAATTTCATACGGAAGGTTAGCATAAGGCCGGTGTCTTAGGACTTAATGCACCGCCGAGGACTATGTTATTAATGACGAAAAACTAGCTCGGATTACAGAATGTCTACCTCGTCATTTCCAAAGGGCAACCCTGGGATTTGTCTCAAGTGATCTGGGAACCCGCGAGAGAGCTACGTCTCATGTTCGGTCGGCAATCTGAATTCTGGTCGTCTCGAATGGCCTTTCGAAATATCTGTGTGCATCAAACATCTCAGTGCGGGAACTAGGAACGAACGATCAACGATGGTGCATGTCCGCCACTTTTAACGGAGACGGTATTTACCATTCAAATGGAAAAGAAAGCAAAATATTTTAACTGCTGACGATCAGTTTAGCTATAGGGAAGTTATTCACAGCAGGGAGGCAGTTCTCATGCCACCCTTGATAGTGGAAGTGGGACTCGGAAAAAGCAAGTCACCTTCATGGGATTTGTCGACCCAGAAAAAGCCAGACAGTACAATGCTGTAAGATGTTGGGAATTAAAAAAAAATTAAAAACTAATGTCTTAACAATTTTACCTGTCTTTAAAATGTGTTAGTTTCTGTTGGTTTCCAATATCTGTAGTTCAAAAATGTATTTCTCTTGTAATTTCTGGTTGACAAGTTTTCTGTTTATTTTCATTTCACTGACTGATTATTGATGTGTAGGAGAGTAGTAATGTGAGAGATGGATGACAAACTCCAATGGTAAAAAGATTTTCTCGATTAAAACGCATTTAAATTTCAATAGAATATTTCCTCGCAGCTATATGATTATGTTTCACCTTGGAACAGATGTTTACATTTGGAAAAATCTTGATTTTTCCGGAATAATTTTCGTAATATCAGTAAAAGATTACAGTACATAAAAATTGAATGCCATAGTTTGAAGCTGGAATAAGAAAATATATTAAATTTCTATTGCAGAGCTGGCTGCAGGAGGAAGTCTGAAGTGTCTCAAGTATATTTCCATTCTTTCTCTATATCTTACAACCATTTTCCTGAGAATTTCAAACATGAACATCTTGCTTGCCATAAAATTCTGTTACTTGAAGAATTAACAGTATATTCTGATTAGCTTTAATATGCTGTCCAGTCACGTTAATATGACTATCCGTCAAAAGCCACATTACGCAGCGCGGAACAGTGCGAGTCGTGCAGAGAGAGAGTCATTGAAGTTCTAGACCGTACCGACAGGGCTGTGGAACAGTGCTGACTGCAGCGCCGTGGCCAGGTACGCTAAATTCTCGGTTGAGGATACAAGACGTGAACACTCCGTTCGAGGCGGTCTCACAGATTCTCGGTTGGGTTTATATCCGCGGAGTCTCGTGGCCAGCGTAGTTCGAACCACGCACGAAGTAATGGCCGCTATCGACAGGGGATCTCAAGTTGATTCCGTATTTCTAGATTTCCGTAAAGCTTTTGACACCGTTCCTCACAAGCGACTTCTAATCAAGCTGCTGGCCTATGGGGTATCGCCTCAGTTGTGCGACTGGATTCGTGATTTCCTGTCAGGAAGGTCGCAGTTCGTAGTAATAGACGGCAAATCATCAAGTAAAACTGAAGTGATATCAGGTGTTCCCCAGGGAGGCGCCCTGGGACCTCTGCTGTTCCTGATCTATATAAATGACCTGGGTGACAATCTGAGCAGTTCTCTTAGGTTGTTCGCAGATGATGCTGTAATTTACCGTCTAGTAAGGTCATCCGAAGACCAGTATCAGTTGCAAAGCGATTTAGAAAAGATTGCTGTATGGTGTGGCAGGTGGCAGTTGACGCTAAATAACGAAAAGTGTGAGGTGATCCACATGAGTTCCAAAAGAAATCCGTTGGAATTCGATTACTCGATAAATAGTATAATTCTCAAGGCTGTCAATTCAACTAAGTACCTGGGTGTTAAAATTACGAACAACTTCAGTTGCAAAGACCACATAGATAACATTGTGGGGAAGGCGAGCCAAAGGTTGCGTTTCATTGGCAGGACACTTAGAAGATGCAACAAGTCCACTAAAGAGACAGCTTACACTACACTCGTTCGTCCTCTGTTAGAATATTGCTGCGCGGTGAGGGATCTTTACCAGGTGGGATTGACGGAGGACATCGAAAGGGTGCAAAAAAGGCAGCTCGTTTTTTATTATAACGTAGTAGGGGAGAGAGTGTGGCAGATATGATACGCGAATTGGGATGGAAGTCATTACAGCAAAGACGTTTTTCGTCGCGGCGAGATCTATTTACGAAATTTCAGTCACCAACTTTCTCTTCCGAATGCGAAAATATTTTGTTGAGCCCAGCCTACATAGATAGGAATGATCATCAAAATAAAATAAGAGAAATCAGGGCTCGAACAGAAAGGTTTAGGTGTTCGTTTTTCCCGCGCGCTGTTCGGGAGCGGAATGGTAGAGAGATAGTATGATTGTGGTTCGACGAACCCTCTGCCACGCACTTAAATGAGAATTTCAGAGTAGTCATGTAGATGTAGATGCACACTGTGAGCTGTGTGGTTCAAAATCAAATGGCTATAAGCTCTATGGGACTTGAAATTTGAGGTCATCACTCCCATAGACTTAGAACTAAGTAGACCTAACTAATTACACACATCCATGTCTGAGGCAGGATTCGAACCTGCGACCGTAGCAGCCGCGTGCTTCCGGACTTTAGCGCCTAGAACCGCTCGGCCACAGCAGCCGGCTGAGCTGTGTGACACGTTGCTTCTTGCTGCTGGTGGATGAAGCCGAGCTGAAAAAACAAACAAACGGCGTGTAGAGGTGGACATGGCCCCAAGGATAGATGCATACTTGTGTTGATCCATTGTACCCTCCAGAGTGCTGAAATAACCTAGCAGTGCCAGGAAAACGTATTCCAGACCATACCACTCCCTCCTCCAGCGTGTACACTTCCTAAGATTTGTGCCAGGTGAGGGCCATTTGCTGATGAAGCATAAAATGTTATTCATTTGAAAAGGCCACCACCTGTCGCCACTCAGTGGACCTCCAGTTGCGGTACTGGCGTCCGAATGCAACCATCGTCGCTCATGACCAGCAGTCAGCATGAGTGCGTAAAAAAGGCGTCTGCTGCGGAGGCCCATACGCAGTCTCGTTCGCTGGATGGTCGTTCAACAGACGTCGTTGAAGAGACAGTTTTGCTAGCCCTTGGTTCATATGGGTGGTCAGTTGCTCAACAACTGCACGTGTATTCGCCCGTACACATCACCGCAGCCGTCGCTCACCCCTGTCATCTATGGCCCAAGATGCACCACAGTTGCCTCGACGCCGGTTTTGGATAGCGCCGTTTTGCCATGCACGGTTTACTCTAACCACGGCGGCACTAGAACAATTTAGAAACCTAGCCGTTTCAGAAATGCTTCCACCCTCTGCATTACTACACTGTTTTACGCGTCTGCCCCCCTCCCCCAACTACCCCACCCCCACACAACCCAGCCCCAACCGACCCGCTTTACATCGACTACGCTGTTAGCGCTGCCACCTGCCGTCGGTGAGCGGTTATTACACGTTGACGTCGAACACCGACGGTGATCACATTAACGTGATCGGGATTATGCACGTGTAGAACCAGAAATACGATGGTTGGAACTTAAATAGTAGCAACTATTTGTACACAGCCGATACAAAAGAGTTACATATTTGCAACTATTACTGTCCTTCAAAGTAGTCACCAGCGTTGTGTAGAACCCGTTGCCTGCGATGAGGAAGGCTTTGCATACCGTTAGCAGACCCTGTTCTGTTGATAGTACGAATGGAGCGGTCTAAAGTTATGGTGATTCTCGTGTACGACTGTAATGGTGTTACCCTAACACATTAAGTTCCTCCACCGCAGACCGTCAATGCACAGTATTACTGTTCGTTTATCGAGCATCACCTGCGACCAGTTTTGCGAAATAAGCGGCGACACTTTCTGCGCAACCCACCCATCATTATGCACGACAATGCGCGGGTGCATACGGCGCAAGCTGTGGCTGCTCTGTTCGGTCGATGGGACTGGGAAGTACTGTACCGTCCACCATACTCCCCCGACTTAAGTCCTTGTGACTTTGATTTGATTCCGAAGATAAAGAAACCACTTCGTGGCATTCGCTTCTGAATTGCTCCAGAAATTCGACAGGCAGTAGACCGCTCCAACACACCATCAACAGAACAGGCTCTGCTAACGGTATACTACGACTTCCACATCGCTGGAAACGGGTTCTACACAACGCTGGTGACCACTTTGAAGGACAGTAAGAGATGCAAACATATAACTCTTTTGTATCCGTTGTGAATAAATAGTTGCCACTATTTAAGTTGCAACCCTCGTATTTGAAGGTACTGGGGACAACACGGCCTCATGTCGAGCAGCAACAAAAACTATAGATATTCTCGGAAACTGCTTATGGCTGTCTCGAGTGCGAATTATTTCCCGTTATTGTACAATCAGTCGTTAGACTCTAATACCGACCTCCATTACAACACTGACCCCTCCAGTACTTACATGAAACAAGTGTGAAAAATTAGAGTGGAAGGTCAAGAATGAAGTGCACGGATTGGACAAGGTATACGAGGAACAGAGAGATGTAATCTTCCATCCCTACAGTTCAGGCTATACACCGAATAAGCAATGACGGAAATAAGAGAGAGGTTCAACAGTGGGATTTAAGATCAGGGTAAAGACCAGCTGATGACACTGCTGTTGTCAGTGAAGGAGAAAAAGAATTAGAGAATGTCTTACTTATGTTTTAATATTTGACTTTTGAAGAACATTATGTTTTATATTTTAATGTATGACTTGAACAACTCAGCTCTTAAATCACTGTACATTTTTGACGATATGTTCTTCATTAAGTACTATTTGTTTAACACTCGTTTACATTAATGTAACTTTTATTAGATACGAACTTAATCTGACAAATTCAGTTTCGGTAATTACCTTACCTTCTGATGAAGTCACCCTTAGAGGTGACGAAACCTGGTCAAGGTATATAGAAAACCTATGCAACCGGTTGGCTTATTTTTTACATGTTGTTGTTGTTGTGGTCTTCAGTCCTGAGACTGGTTTGATGCAGCTCTCCATGCTACTCTATCCTGTGCAAGCTTCTTCATCTCCCAGTACCTACTGCAACTTACATCCTTCTGAATCTGCTTAGTGTATTCATATCTTGGTCTCCCCCCACGATTTTTACCCTCCACGCTGCCCTCCAATACTAAATTGGTGATCCCCTGATGCCTCAGAACATGTCCTACCAACCGATCCCTTCTTCTGGTCAAGTTGTGCCACAAACTTCTCTTCTCCCCAATCCTATTCAATAAATCCTGATTTGTTCTGTCATCTACCCATCTAATCTTCAGAATTCTTCTGTAGCACCACATTTCGAAAGCTTCTATTCTCTTCTTGTCCAAACTATTTACCGTCCTTGTTTCACTTCCATACATGGCTACACTCCATACAAATACTTTCAGAAATGACTTCCTGACGCTTAAATCTATACTCGATGTTAACAAATTTCTCTTCTTCAGAAACGCTTTCCTTGCCATTGCCAGTCTACATTTTATATCCTCTCTACTTCGACCATCATCAGTTATTTTGCTCCCCAAATAGCAAAACTCCTTTACTACTTTAAGTGTCTCATTTCCTAATCTAATACCCTCAACATCGCCCGACTTAATTCGACTAAATTCCATTATACCCGTTTTGCTTTTGTTGATGTTCATCTTATATCCTCCCTTCAAGACACCACCCATTCCATTCAACTGCTCTTCCAAGTCCTTTGCTGTCTCCGACGGAATTACAATGTCGTCGGCGAACCTCAATGTTTTTATTTCCTTTACTGCTTGCTCAATATACAGATTGAATAACATCGGGGAGAGGCTACAACCCTGTCTTACTCCCTTCCCAACCACTGCTTCCCTTTCATGTCCCTCGACTCTTATAACTGCCACCTGGTTTCTGTACACATTGTAAATAGCCTTTCGCTCCCTGTATTTTACCCCTGCCACCTTTAGAATTTGAAAGAGAGTATTCCAGTCAACATTGTCAAAAGCTTTCTCTAAGTCTACAAATGCTAGAAACGTAGGTTTGCCTTTCCTTAATCTTTCTTCTAAGATACGTCTAAGGTCTGTATTGCCTCACGTGTTCCAGTATTTGTACGGAATCCAAACTGATCTTCCCCGAGGTCGGCTTCTACTAGTTTTTCCAATCGTCTGTAAAGAATTCGTGTTAGAGTTTTGCAGCTGTGGCTTATTAAACTGATTGTTCGGTAATTTTCACATCTGTCAGCACCTGCTTTCTTTGGGATTGGAATTATTATATTCTTCTTGAAGTCTGAGGGTATTTCGCCTGTTTCATACATCTTGCTCACCAGATGGTAGAGTTTTGTCAGGACTGGCTCTCCCAAGGCCGTCAGTAGTTCCAATGGAATGTTGTCTACTCTGGGGGCCTTATTTCGACTCAGGTCTTTCAGTGCTCTGTCAAACTCTTCACGCAGTATCGTATCTCCCATTTCATCTTGATCTACATACTCTTCCATTTCCATAATATTGTCCTCAAGTACATCGCCCTTGTATAGACCCTCTATATACTCCTTCCGCCTTTCTGCTTTCCCTTCTTTGCTTAGAACTGGGTTTCCATCTGAGCTCTTGATATTCATACAAGTGGTTCTCTTATCTCCAAAGGTCTCTCTAATTTTCCTGTAGGCAGTATCTATCTTACCTATCTATCTTACCTCTAGTGAGATAAGCCTCTACATCCTTACATTTGTCCTCTAGCCATCCCTGCTTAGCCATTTTGCACTTCCTGTCGATCTCATTTTTGGGACGTTTGTATTCCTTTTTGCCTGCTTCATTTACTGCATTTTTATATTTTCTCCTTTCATCAATTAAATTCAATATTTCTTCTGTTACCCAAGGATTTCTACTAGCCCTCGTCTTTTTACCTACTTGATCCTCTGCTGCCTTCACTACTTCATCCCTCAAAGCTACCCATTCTTCTTCTACTGTATTTCTTTCCCCCATTCCTGTCAATTGTTCCCTTATGCCCTCCCTGAAACTCTGTACAACCTCTGGTTCTTTCAGTTTATCCAGGTCCCATCTCCTTGAATTCCCATCTTTTTGCAGTTTCTTCAGTTTTAATCCACAGCTCATAACCAATAGATTGTGGTCAGAGTCCACATCTGCCCCTGGAAATGTTTTACAATTTAAAACCTGGTTCCTAAATCTCTGTCTTACCATTATATAATCTATCTGATACCTTTTAGTATCTCCAGGGTTATTCCATGTATACAACCTTCTATCATGATTCTTAAATCAAGTGTTAGCTATGATTAAGTTGTGCTCTGTGCAAAATTCTACCAGGCGGCTTCCTCTTTCATTTCTTAGCCCCGATTCATATTCACCTACTACGTTTCCTTCTCTCCCTTTTCCTACACACGAATTCCAGTCATCCATGACTATTAAATTTTCGTCTATCCTTCACTATCTGAATAATTTCTTTTATTTCATCATACATTTCTTCAATTTCTTCGTCATCTGCAGAGCTAGTTGGCATATAAACTTGTACTACTGTAGTAGGTGTGGGCTTCGTATCTATCTTGGCCACAATAATGCGTTCACTATGCTGTTTGTAGTAGCTTACCCGCACTCCTATTTTCCTATTCATTATTAAACCTACTCCTGCTTTACCCCTATTTGACTTTGTATTTATAACCCTGTATTCGCCTGACCAGAAGTATTGTTCCTCATGCCACCGAACTTCACTAATTCCCACTATATCTAACTTTAACCTATCCATTTCCCTTTTTAAGTTTTCTAACCTACCTGCCCGATTAAGGGATCTGACATTCCACGCTCCGATCCGTAGAACGCCAGTTTTCTTTCTCCTGATAACATCCTCTTGAGTAGTCCCCGCCCAGAGATCCGAATGGGGGACTATTTTACCTCCGGAATATTTTACCCAAGAGGACGCCATCATCATTTAATCATACAGTAAAGCTACATGCCCTCGGGAAAAATTACGGCCGTAGTTTCCCCTTGCTTTCAGGTGTTCGCAGTACCAGCACAGCAAGGCCGTTTTGGTTATTGTTACAAGGCCAGATCAGTCAATCATCCAGACTGTTGCCCTTGCAACTACTGAAAAGGCTGCTGCCCCTGTTCAGGAACCACACGTTTGTCTGGCCTCTCAACAGATACCCCTCCGTTGTGGTTGCACCTACGGAACGGCTATCTGTATCGCTGAGGCACGCAAGCCTCCCCACCAACGGCAAGGTCCATGGTTCATGGGGGAAGATTTTTTTTACATATTTTTCAAATTTGAATGCAATAGTCTATGGATCGAGAGAAAACCGAAAGACGAAAGTAAGGAGGAGTAGCAAAAATGAGAGTGGCGATAAACATAAGAACCGATGACCGCGAAGGAGGTAAATAAAGCTGGCCAAAGAACAAGAAGAGTACGAGAGGCAATGAGGGCATTTGCAATCTAGTTATTGGTCTTAATATGATGAAGGTTGAAACACAGCATGGTATGGCAGTGAATCATGGGCTGTGGAAAAACCAGAAAAGAAGAGAGACGAATCTTCTGACATGTGGTGCTATAAAGGATGTTGAAAATTAGGTGGGCTGATAACATACGAAATGAGGAGGTACTGCACAGAATCGGGGAGAGAAAGCTGCGAGAACATTGTTGAGAAGAAGTCAGTACGACTCGTGTTAAGAAATCAAGGAATAATTTTTGAAAATTTGTGGTAAGCTTCTACGGGACCAAACTGCTGAGGTCATCGGTCCATAGAATTACACACAATTTAATTTAACTTAAATTAACTTACACTAAGGACAACACACACACCCATGTCCGAAGGAGGACTCGAACTTCCGACGGGGGGAAGCCGCGCGAACCGTGACACGACGCCTAAGACCGCGCGGCTAATCAGCGCGGCTATGGAATACATTCGTTGGTACTCGGGGGATCTGTAGAAGGTAAAACCTATGGGGAGGCGTGAGACTGCTACATGTCAAATGACTGAGGCCTAGCGTGCTATTCTGAGAGCATGAGAAATTCACAGCCGCATCAAATAAGTCAGAAGTAAATAATTAGCAAGAGGTCTGGGTAGGGGATTAGTGACTCTAGACACAAGTAACATCTGAACACTCTGCACTAATTCGTAAATGAATTGTGACAAATCGTGTATTTTTTATTCCCAGTCATCGTATATCATGAAAGAGATAGAGCTTTTCTAGCAAGGATAAATCCGAAGTCTGACAGCAGTATACTGATTCTGGACTTCCGAAATATTTGTCGCTGTAGCAAATAATTTTGGCATTAGCTGCATTAGATACTGAAGGAATACCTGTTGGCGGTACATGAAAATTTCTGCCGGATCGGGAGTCGAACCTGGATTCCCCAATAATCGCGAGCAGTAACTACACTCCTGGAAATTGAAATAAGAACACCACGAATTCATTGTCCCAGGAAGGGGAAACTTTATTGACACATTCCTGGGGTCAGATACATCACATGATCACACTGACAGAACCACAGACACATAGACACAGGCAACAGAGCATGCACAATGTCGGCACTAGTACAGTGTATATCCACCTTTCGCAGCAATGCAGGCTGCTATTCTCCCATGGAGACGATCGTAGCGATGCTGGATGTAGTCCTGTGGAACGGCTTGCCATGCCATTTCCACCTGGCGCCTCAGTTGGACCAGCGTTCGTGCTGGACGTGCAGACCGCGTGAGACGACGCTTCATCCAGTCCCAAACATGCTCAATGGGGGACAGATCCGGAGATCTTGCTGGCCAGGGTAGTTGACTTACACCTTCTAGAGCACGTTGGGTGGCACGGGATGCATGCGGACGTGCATTGTCCTGTTGGAACAGCAAGTTCCCTTGCCGGTCTAGGA
This sequence comes from Schistocerca piceifrons, assembly GCF_021461385.2. Classification (NCBI taxonomy): domain Eukaryota; kingdom Metazoa; phylum Arthropoda; class Insecta; order Orthoptera; family Acrididae; genus Schistocerca; species Schistocerca piceifrons. Next base: position 520,364,808 of record NC_060139.1, on the reverse strand, counting down.
ATGGTAGAACGATGGGTTCGATGACGGTTTGGATGTACCGTGCACTATTCAGTGTCCCCTCGACGATCACCAGTGGTGTACGGCCAGTGTAGGAGATCGCTCCCCACACCATGATGCCGGGTGTTGGCCCTGTGTGCCTCGGTCGTATGCAGTCCTGATTGTGGCGCTCACCTGCACGGCGCCAAACACGCATACGACCATCATTGGCACCAAGGCAGAAGCGACTCTCATCGCTGAAGACGACACGTCTCCATTCGTCCCTCCATTCACGCCTGTCGCGACACCATTGGAGGCGGGCTGCACGATGTTGGGGCGTGAGTGGAAGACGGCCTAACGGTGTGCGGGACCGTAGCCCAGCTTCATGGAGACGGTTGCGAATGGTCCTCGCCGATACCCCAGGAGCAACAGTGTCCCTAATTTGCTGGGAAGTGGCGGTGCGGTCCCCTACGGCACTGCGTAGGATCCTACGGTCTTGGCGTGCATCCGTGCGTCGCTGCGGTCCGGTCCCAGGTCGACGGGCACGTGCACCTTTTGCCGACCACTGGCGACAACATCGATGTACTGTGGAGACCTCACGCCCCACGTGTTGAGCAATTCGGCGGTACGTCCACCCGGCCTCCCGCATGCCCACTATACGCCCTCGCTCAAAGTCCGTCAACTGCACATACGGTTCACGTCCACGCTGTCGCGGCATGCTACCAGTGTTAAAGACTGCGATGGAGCTCCGTATGCCGCGGCAAACTGGCTAACACTGAGGGCGGCGGTGCACAAATGCTGCGCAGCTAGCGCCATTCGACGGCCAACACCGCGGTTCCTGGTGTGTCCGCTGTGCCGTGCGTGTGATCATTGCTTGTACAGCCCTCTCGCAGTGTCCGGAGCAAGTATGGTGGGTCTGACACACCGGTGTCAATGTGTTCTTTTTTCCATTTCCAGGAGTGTATATCGGCGATTTGTGCACGCTTCCAGGACCTAGCCAAACCTGCATATGCCACAGTGTCTACGGCCTAATTGCTCGCTCCTTTACCTGGATTCCGGCAACAGCGTTAATGAGACAAATACGTGTTCAACGTTAGTAGTATCGTCAGCTTTGCCAGTATGGATTGTATTTTTTTTTAATTTAATCCTTTTTTTTTTTTTTTTTTTTTTTTTTTTTTTTTTTTTTTTTTTTTTTTTTTGCAATGTCTCTTCCATCAGCCATGATTGCATGCATGGTTGAAGGAACAGATTGTAAGAAGTAAATGATTCCGGAATATTAAAATTCTGCAATACTGAAACCTACAGGGTGAATATTAATAAAACCGACAAATTGTAAGGATTAATTCCCGACTGGAAGTCGGGGGGAAGATGTCCAATAAGCATTTGTACGGAAATGGACAGTGTGCGTCCAGTAGCAACAAACTGCCCCGGGACACAGTACAGAGCAGCATCCCATCATCGCATTCACGTCAAAGTGGCCGCCATAGGACGTAATGCACGCATTCACACGTCACATCATGGACTGCGGCAGTCTTCCGCATGCACCGACCTCTCTCCGAACAGCGTCGCCGGCGTCGTGATTACTCTGTAGAAGATTCTGCACATCAGGAACCGGTTAAGCATACACAACACTCTTCATATGCATCCCAGAGGTAAAAATTCATGGGGTTTAAGGCCGATGTCTAGCGCGCCACGCTAGAGGGCGTCCACGTCCCATGCAACGTCCGGGGAACATTTTAAGGTGTCGGCGAACTGTAATGCGGAAGTGGGATGTCTTTCTGTCATACAGAAACCACATAACCTGTCGTATTGCCAAAGACGTATTCTCATGCAGCCCAGGCAGAGTATTTCGCAGGTTCTCCTGGTACGTTCCGCGGAGGCGTTGTGGAATAATAACAGGGCCAAGTACGTGGTCGCCAAGAATCCCTGGCGCCTAGTTCATGATGAACCGATGCTGATGAGACGCCTCAAACATTCCCCGAGGATTGTCTGTAGCCCACTGATGACGAGTATGCAAATTGATGATGTCACTTCTGGTAAAGGTTGCTTCGTCGGTAAAGAGTACTGACGACACAAGTCCCACAATTGGTTTGGTGCAAACACCATCGACAAAATCCTTCCCGTAGAGGAAAATCGGAATAGTAGCGGTTGTCACGCAGAATACACATAATCGTACTTTGGCTTACACTGTGTTGGCGGGCCACTTGCCTGGAGCTTGTATTAAGGTTCTTCTCAATATCCTATAGAGCACGATACTCCAAATCCGGTGTACTCACAATACGCCGCCTCTCTGTACGTTCGTCTGTGTAAAAGGACCCATAGTCACACAAACGCCAAAAAAAGGGCTTGAAATATAGTGTGATGTGGTTGGTGTCTGTGAGGGTACATCTGTGGTATAGCGGTGCTGCCTCTCCACAGTTTCCAGCTGCTTGGCTCTACACAAACACCAGCTCGGTTTGTTTCCGACATGAATATCGCTGCATTCTGTTGCTTACATTTCGCTCCGTTAATCATACAGTCTGAAATGCACAAGGAACACACGGCACGTATTGAGAGGAATCATACAATGAAGGCTTTCACGACCGGATGTTTCAGCTGCTGAGAATTTATCGGGGTTGTAGGGTCGTGGGAACACTTCAATCCCTGACGTTTCGTCAAAGGCTACGTTGGACATCTTCGGAGGTGCTCCTGGTTGTGCTGAGTCTTGCCGAGTGACGAGTCGGACGTCGAAGAGCGGCCTAAATACCGTGGAAAGTGGGCATGGTCTGGATTTCACGTGATAGCAGAGATAAACATTGTCAAAGGTAAAATTTTTTAACTACCGATTACAATACATAAAAGAAAATAAACCACTCCGTCATCAGGCCACATGTGGCCCACCGGGACCATCCGACCGCTGTATCATCCTCAGATGAGGATGCGGATAGGAGGGGCGTGTGGTCAGCACACCGCTCTCCTGGTCGTTATGATGGTTTTCTTTGACCGGAGCCGCTACTATTCGGCCGAGTAGCTCCTCAATTGCCATCAAGAGGCTGAGTGCACCCCGAAATATGGAAACAGCGCATGGCGGCCCGGATGGTCACCCATCCAAGTGCCGGCCACGCCCGACAGCGCTTAACTTCGGTGATCTGACGGGAACCGGTGTATCCACTGCGGCAAGGCCGTTGCCTCAACGAAAATAACTTCTCATCAATTCTGTAGCGTCACAGTCCATATATCACTGAGTTTCATGGCTTCTCTTTTCTGTTAAAATTATCCCCATGTTTATATATTTCGATGGCTTCTCTATATAACCGTGGATAATAGTTCGTCATAGTACATAAAACTTCAGTTTCCGAAAATTTCACTACGTGATCACATGATTAAAGAGCATGTTCCACCACGGGTGATTTATCTGTTTTCCAAATAGTCGGCAAAGACTTTTATGTTCCTTCAACCGTGTATTCACACTTCTCTTAATAGTTCCAATGTAGACCTTGCCACACTTACACGGCACCTTAAAGTACTGGCCATTAAAATTGGTACACCACGAAGATAACGTGCTACAGACGCGAAGTTTAACCGACAGGAAGAATGTGCTGTGATATGCAAATGATAAGGTTTTCAGAGAATTCACACAAGGCTAACGCCGGTGGCGACACCTACAACGTGCTGACATGAGGAAAGTTTCAAACCGATTTCTCATACACAAACAGCAGTTGAACGGCGTTGCCTGGGAGAAACGTTGTTGTGATGCCTCGTGTAAGGAGGAGAAATGGGTACCATCACGTTTCCGACTTTGATAAAAGTCGGATTGTAGCCTATCGCGATTGCGGTTTATCGTCTCGCGACATTGCTGCTCACGTTGATCGAGGCCCAATGACTGTTAGCAGAATATGGATTCGGTGGGTGCAGGAGGGTAATATGGAACGCCGTGCTGGATCACCTACCGCCTAGTATCACTAGCAGTCGAGATGACAGGCGTCTTATCCGCATGGCTGTAGCGGACCGTGCAGCCACGTCTCGATCCCTGAGTCAACAAATGGGGGCGTTTGCGAGACAAAAACCATCCGCACCAACAGTTCGACGACGTTTGCAGCAGCATGGACTATTAGCTCGGAGACCATGGCTGCGGTTACCCTTGACGGTGCATCACAGGCAGGAGCGCCTGAGATGGTGTACTCAACGACGAACCTGGGTGCACGAATGGCAAAACATTTTTCAGATGAATTCAGGTTCTGCATCATGATGGTTGCATCCGTATTTGGCTAAATCGCGGTGAACGCACATTGGAAGCGTGTATTCGTCATCGCCATACCGGCGTATTGCCCGGCGTGATGGTATGGGGTGCCATTGGTTACACGTCTCGGTCACCTCTTATTCGCATTGACGGGAGTTTGAACAGTGGACGTTACATTCAGATGTGTTACGACTCGTGGCTCTACCCGTCATTCGATCCCTGTGAAACCCCACATTTCAGCAGGATAATGCACGAACGCATGTTGCAGGTCCTGTACGGGCCTTTATGGATACAGAAAATGTTCGACTGCTGCGCTGGCCAGCACATTCTCCAGATCTCTCACGAACTGAAAACGTCTGGTCAATGATGACCGAGCAACTGGCTCGTCACAATACGCCAGTCACTACTCTTGACGAACTGTGGTATGGTGTTGAAGCTGCATGGGCAGCTGTACCTGTACACGCCATTCAAGCTCTGTTTGAATCAATACCCAGGCGTATCAAGGCCGTTATTACGACCAGAGGTGGTTGTTCTGGGTACTGATTTCTCAGGATCTACGCACTCAAATTGCGTGAAAATGTAATCACATGCCGGTTATAGGATAATAGATTTGTCCAATGAATACCCCTTTATCATCTGCATTTCTTCTTGGTGTAGCAATTGTAATGGCCAGTAGTGTATATACACGACTTGCAGACAGAGGGCGACGTTTATCCTTAACGAAACGAAGTGCTTGGCCTATTTTCTTAGTTGGTCTGAAAATCGGTCGAACGTCATATTTCGTTAGAATAATCTTGTCAATCAGATCCGTGAGTATTTTGATGAAGGGTAGAGAAACCGTGTTCTTCCATCGCTGCTTCCTATCGTTGTCCTATGGCCTCCTGTTATTCGGTCGCAAAACTGTATTTATCTCCTTACTAGAGTACCTATTCTTCTCAAAAGCCTGCTTTAGATATTTTAACTCGGTGTCCAGGTGTTCTGGCGTACAAATCCTTTTAGCTCTATTCACTAGACTTTTAATTACACCTCTTTTATGTTGTGGATGATGATTGGAATCCTTACGCAAGTATTGGAATTTTCATTCGTCAACGCCATCTGCCGTGGCCACGACGCATTTCCCGGCACATTATTATGGGACCTTTACCCCACCATCTCTAGTCAGTAATCCGTCCCAGCAGTTTGTCGGTTTTATTAATGTTTGCAAGCTCTCTGATTGTCAGCAGCCCCCTTTGATGATTACGAACCGAGTGCCAGTGAAAGAGTGAAACAGAGTGCGGCCGTCCCCAGAACGTTCTCCGGCGCCGCGAGTCAGCGATCTCCGCAGAATTGCAACACGGCCGGCAGCGCGGCCAGCAGCGGCTGCGGCAGCCGGCCCGCCCGCCCGTCGCTGCATTCCGGACGGCGCTTCTCACGGCGGTCGCCTTCCGCGGGACATGTCTCGTGTCTCAGCCGCCGATACCGCCGCAAGAAGCGATGCTCCGCTCGTCCGCAACAGGCGCGCCGCTTGTGAATGGCGCTACCAAGCATCGTCGCTGTACGTAGACTGTCGTCTTCTTACGATTTCTTCTTTCTAGTTCCCTGTACACCAGTTGCAGTGACTTGTAATACCGTAGTGCTGTCATCAATTATAGTGCCACTAAACTACGTAAATGTATGGTTTCGATCCTCTACCACTATAATTCATTTACAAGATTATCATTACGGTTGGTGCTGGTGTTATACCCCACTCCGCCAATCAAAAAAAAAAAAAAAAAAAAAAAAAAAAAAAAAAAAAAAAAAAAAAAATCGAGATTGGGATGTTGAAAAAAAGAGAAATGTTATGATGGTGGTTTTGTTACTTTAGGTCCCACATAGTTTCCCTGTTTTGGATTGGCAGGAGCCAACCCACGGAGTATGGAGGAAGCCGAAAGGCACGCGTTTAGCTCACGCATGCTGGCGTGAAGTCTGGAACAGGACAAGGATATTAGAACTTAAAAAAAAAGGAGGTAACTGGTGGAATACTTAACTTTAATCCATTAATGTTGAACGTAGCTCTTGACTGTATATTCTTTACAATATCAATAGCAACTGATAATGGCGCCTTGCTAGGTCGTAGCAAATGACGTAGCTGAAGGCTATGCTAACTATCGTCTCGGCAAATGAGAACGTATTTTGTCAGTGAACCATAGCTAGCAAAGTCGGTTGTACAACTGGGGCGAGTGCTAGAAGTCTCTCTAGACCTGCCGTGTGGCGGCGCTCGGTCTGCAATCACTGATAGTGACGACACGCGGGTCCGACGTATACTAAAGGACCGCGGCAGATTTAATGGCTACCACCTAGCAAGTGTGGTCTCTGGCGATGACACCACATTCCCCATCCCCCCATTTGAGTACAACATATTGAACGCTCATACAAACATGTGAAACTGTCAGAAAAGGCCTTCTGTGCAATGTAGTTGTTCTCGCGCAACATATCGGCTTCAATGTCGGCTATGATGTCGGTTATGTCGTCATATCGTTGACGCTACTAGTCAATTCCTGTGATTTTTTGTTTGGTGATAGGTTCGTATTGATAATACCAATTTTCGTCGTCCGTCATGACTTTTTCCAGAAAAGAATAGTCCAGGTTTTGCGTTTCAGTCATGCCGCGGCTGACGTTCGTGTGTGTTTGTTTTTGTTTGGAAGGAAAAGCGTGCTGGCTACAATGTGCGCACACTTTGCTCTTCTTCAAATAATCTCGTGAACGTCATGGATACTTGATTCAGAGATGTTGCGCCATTGCTGTTTGTGACACAACAACGTCGCTTATATGCCAGACATTAAATCAGTCTCGGCACTTTTTGGATGGACGCTGTCTTTGCAGGCAAAACGTCTTTCGTACTTGCTTCCAGTGACCCCTGACAGTCGTCCCTGTCCGTTAAATATTTTCCTTTTCACATGTTTTTGGCTTGTTGGATGCGCTCTCTGTAGACAAGGCCGTAGTCTCTTAGAATCCTGGGTGTGCAAAAAAAAAAAAAAAAAAAAAAAAAAAAAAAAAAAAAAAAAAAAAAAAAAAAAAAAAAAAAATCACCTCTAGTGTTAGTCCAGAAATTGCAGGACAGATGCCGCGATAAATTTCCTGATTATCATATACTGCGTCAGCGATAAATCCCAAAACTTTCACTCACAGTCACTGTTCTTCGTGAACCCTCAGACGGCGACATTTTGCTTGGCAGACCACTTGGCCGTACTCGAGAGGCGTAAGGTAAATGGTGGGACCAGGTTCCACCATCTCCCTTCTATCTCAATGCGAGACACCATCATCACAGCCACTTGCACTCAAGAGACAAACTTAAGGCCTAACAATGAACCACATAAGGTGAAAGGAAAGCGATGCTTTGTGCTCAGGAGGAAAGCGTTGCCAGCTGACTGGCAGATCAAGATATGATTCTCTTCCTCCTGCTCCACCTTCGTCTCCACCCACCACCCCCTATTTTAATTGCCGGCCGGAGTGGCCGAGCGGTTCTAGGCGCTACAGTCTGGAACCGCGCGACCGCTACGGTCGCAGGTTCGAATCCTGCCTCGGGCATGGATATGTATGATGTCCTTAGGTTAGTTAGGTTTAAGTAGTTCAAGTTCTAGGGGACTGATGACCTGAGAAATTAAGTCCCATAGTGCTCTGAGCCATTTGAACCTATTTTAATTGACGTATGTAGCTCAAATTTATGAATGGTTAACAGGTGCGGATAAAATTGAATTACGTTTCACTACTAATTAATGATTTCACGCTAGATCACGCACGTTTCTTCCCGTAGTTCTCCTAATCACCATCATCGTGCAAGACAAAAGTCGCAGGTTGGAGTCTCAGTCCAGCAAACAATTTTCAAATCTCATCATATTCTTTTCACCTGAACGTAACAATTCGTACTTATTGTCTTTAACATGGCCTCTGTAACGAATAGGTATTGCCTTCTTTGCAATTTAATGTTTCACTTCTGTGCAAAATAAACGAATAATGTTTAAAGATTATTTTTTTATGCTCAACACCTTACCACACCCAAATTGTAGCTCCCTACCGTTTGGAAAACGTCCTCTGTAAGAAAAAGGAGAACATAACCGGAAATCTAATCTCCTGCAAAGCAGAAAATTTATATAAGAGATCTCTAACATTCTCTCCACATCGTGTACATGTAAATATTTAGTAGCAGTAGTAGTAGTTTTAATTACTCCAGATGTTAAACGACTTGAAACTTCGGTTTCTTCCAGTGTTACGTCACGTATAATATTTTCCATTATATCCCATTCAGGAACAAATAACATAACTAATGTCCAAAGAATGAGTGCAGTTTTATCTTTGTGCATAAATTGGCTCTGTTTAGTAACGGAGTTATACCTGAAATAACTGCAGCTTCCATCTAACAAGTAGGCAGTCAGTTAAGCTTACTTAGGTGAGAGAGACTATAGGTGGTCCGCGTATGTTGATCCCTGACAGCTGCAGTTTGCTGGGCGCGGCAGCTTCACGTTGCTGCCTCATCCAGTCGTATCGCGATTTTGTATACTACACTCTTGTCACAGCTCCATAGACGGCTACCGTTTCCCTGCAGCCGTTAGCGTTTCGCAGTTCAAAGCTGGCAACGATTCTGCGAGCTGTCAGGGATGTTCTTACGCCGACACGCCAATAGCTGTCAGTCACCCTTTCGCCAAAGCACAGTTGTAATCTGCTCTTATGGAAACAGTAGTCGGGTTGCTGACTTTCCTACTTAAGAATTTTCCAAGCGATTTATTTTTGTTTTGGATTATAATTTGAATTATTGATCAGTAAAGAAATCACACACGTTGAATCCGCTGGCTTCTCTTTTTCGTCTCATCACCTATATCATTATTTATTCAGAGTGACGGCTATTTCATTAGCTTCATTGATAACTGGACTCTAGCCTCCCAGTCTCCCAGTATAATCGTCTTGGACGTTACGATACTGCTTGACTTAGCCTTCTCTGTCTCCCCCCTGATTTCAACTTGTGTAATTGTTAATTATTATGTGCCTGGGTTTAGTCATATGTGTCTCCTACGTGTGTTCTCGAAGGCGAGACCCAGAATTCTGAGCCGTACGATTTGTTAACTGCCCTGAGTTCGGGTCAGTGGCAGCGAGTACTTAAATCAATTGTCTTCCTTATTTGAAGAGGACTTGGTAAGGTTCTACTGACCATAGCTTTGTTGAATCTCGCTCTGGAGACGCTTGGTATTGTTATTTATGACTTGAATATTGATGTTATTAATTCCCATATTTTAACTTAAGTAAAACATTTTTAGACTCCTTTGTTATCTCTTTGTATCTCAGATTAAGATATTTTTAAATTTCGTTTTGTGTATTAATAAGGAATAAATGTTTCCCTTTTAAAGGAACTGGCTTCAACATTTTGCTTAAATTATTTTCATATTACAATATTGGAAAATTTTTAACTGCTCTATTCAACTTTCATACCTTGAGTTTTAATCTTGCCATCTGTGTTTCAGCATTGCACATTGATAAGTGTTGTTTTAGAAACTTTCAATGTTGTAAGTGATGTTCAGTCCCATCCCTTCCCAGCTCTTCCACTTACGCATTTATATGACGTCAGTGTACAACGAATCCAAAATGGTGATCACTCTCTAATATAAAGGATTCGTATTCCACCACAATTTATTAGATCTGTGAAGAATAAGCTTTCAAGAAAAATTAACCATGTTTCTATAAGTTTAAAAAAGTATATTTCAAGTAAGTTGAAAGCACTTGACTATGATAGATATTGGATAAGGAAACATGTTCAAACTATCGTTTTATATATTGTTTTCTCGTAGTTACACATCGTTTTTCTCCTTATATTTTATCAGTGAAACCTTCAGTGTTTCAAAGAGTGTATTCAAGTTAACATTGTCAAACACTTTCCTTAGATCTTCATCTGCTAAAATGCCGGTGGATTTGGAATTTGTAAGCAAATTATTTAGTTACGTTCTAACTTAACTGTGGTTGTAGTGGTGTTCAGTCCGAAGACTTGTTTCATGGGGATCTTCAGACTAGTCTACCCTGTGCAAGCCTTTTCATCCCTGCATACCTGTTGCTACCCTCATATATTTGAACCTATCTACTGTATTCAAGCCTTGGTCTCTGTCTACAGTCCCCCCTCCACCGCCTTCCCACAAACACACACATTGCTTAGTACCAAACTGACAATTCATAGACCCGTCAGATTATGTTCAATCAACCGGTCCCTCCTTTTAGTCAGGTTATACTGTAAATTTCTTACATAATTTGATTCAGCACCTCCTCGTTGGTTATTTAATCTACCCCTCTAATCGTCAGCATTCATTTGTAGCACCGCATTTTAAAAGTTTCTATCCTCTGCTTTTCTGTTTCATTTTTCGTACAAGGCTATATTCAAGACAAATTTCTTCAAAGAATCTTCTTAACGCTTAAATATATATTCGATATTAAAAAGTTCCTCTTCCTCCGAATTTGTTTTCCTGCCACTGCCTCTGTAATTCGACTATGTCACTTGCCAGATCTCATGTACTATTTTTTTCCCTTTTTTTCTTTTACAATCATATTGTTCAACTAGGATCACGATAAGAACTTCAGTTTCTCTTCTTCCTTTGTTGATGTTTCCTATTTTTCCGGTATTCTCTCATTTTATCCCCAGGAAGTCTCTTTATATCTTCTCTCCATGTTGTTCGCGGTTTTTTATTTTTTCTTCTTGTTCCCATATTAAATTCCCTCTACATAGCATTTGTTAGTTGAGCTACAATCCATTACTCTTGTTTTAATCTTGTTTTTATTCATCTTTTAACCTCTTTTCAAGACAGTTACTATTCCATTCAGTAGCCCTTCCAAGTCCTTTGACGTCTCAAAGAGAGTAACAATATCGCCGGAAAACTTCAAAGTTTTTATTTCTTCCCCTAGACGTTTATTCCTTTCCGAGATTTTTCCTTTGGATTGCTCTACCGCTTGCTCAGTGTACAGAATGAATAATATCGAGGATGGGTTACAAAACTATCTCACGCCTTTGAAACCAAAGAATTCTTTTCATGTTCTTCACGTCTTATAAACAGTTGTCTGTTTTCTGCACAGTTTTCGTTGCCTTTGTTCTGTCAACGCTGCCTTCAGTATTTCGAAGAGTGTGTTCCAGTCAACATTGTCAAAAGCTTTCTCTAAATCTATAGGTGTTATAAAGATAGTAAGTTTGCCTTTCCTCGACCTATTTTTCAAGAAAAGTATAAGGGCCGATTTCCTTTCGTGTATTCCCACATTTCTTCGGAACCAAAGTGAACTTCTTCGAGGTCGGATTCCTGCAATTGCCCCATTCTTCTATAAACAATTAGTGTCAGTATCTTCCAGACATGACGTATTAAACTGATAGTTGGTTAATATACACAATCGCCAGCACCTGCGTGCTTTGGGACTTAATTCATCCTCCATATTGGAAGACGAAGGTTTCTTGAACGACTTTACGTTTGATAAAACAACTCAATTATTTAACTTGGATAACCATTATCGATCGTTACATAAGATGATATAATTAATCTTTGCCGAGACTGAGGTCTGCGAGCGCCTAGGTCGGGGCTGAGTTTCAGGACCTCTGTGTTGTACTGTAACGCAGAATTGCTACAAAATTGCAGAGCCCGCTGTTTCAGCAGGTCTCGTGACGGGATGAACACCCGTGGTGGCGCGCTGTATCTGTGCGGAAGTGCGTGACTGCCCTCTGGGAGCCCGCAGCGCAGCGGCGGATGCGAGGACTGGCTGACGACGGAACAGGAGCCCCGCAAGTCACGCACCACACCTGCGAAGCCGTTATCCAGAGGTCTTCCTGCCACTTCTGGTCCCCTGTAGGCCCATCCGCGTGTGGGAGGAACTGTGCGCAGCGATACCGGTGTAAGTGGTACCGTTTATATGTCGAGTAATAAAGCGGAGCAGTGTACCGTGTTCTGTAGCCGGATGAGAGCACAGTATGATTTCTACTTCAGGTACAATTTGGGACCACTGGAGATAAAACACTATACACCTTAAAATTGCAAATATAGGAAAATTGACCTTCGAAATTGATCTTCAACGCATTGACCTTGCTCATTTCAAAATAATCACGGTGTACTGCAATCAGGATGGCCGGACAGAGACTGGGTTTCATTTCTTCAGTCTCTTAACTACAGTGGCACCTCGCTCCGCTTTCTGATCATTTTAATTTTTGACTGCAAGTAATGGCAAAATGATCCCGGAAATAAATATAAATATATGTAAATAGGTGTTTCCCTGGTTATCAGGCAAATGGCTAAACGGTAATTACCCTCCCAAATATTCCCCATTGAGAATTCCCTCATTTCCATAACAAGCCTACTAAGATACATTGATGGGAAAATAAAACTGATTGAGGAGTCAGGTGCAACTGTTGCTCTGGAATAAAGAATTTGGGAGGGAGAGGAATTCTTGGCGGGCCGCATTCAAAGGGAAATATTGTGCACAGCAAAATTCAAAATATGGTGTTTAATTGCCAGAATTTGATTAGTTTATGGACTTCATCAAACCAACAGTCTTTTTGTACTTTTACAAAGGCAGGGTAATCCATTGCAAAGTATTTCACACTACTCGTTTGTGAAACTCCAACATTTACTGCAATGGTCTTGGCACTAGTGTCTTCCTTGGTCTCCTTTACGGATAATCTGTTCCCGTCTATAAATATGTGTCACATTCTTTTTCCTATTTTATCTGTCACGCCAATACTGTACTTCTGTTATTTATGTGGGCAACTTTCCAGTAGCAATGGTTTCAAAGTTAACAGTCCAGGAATCTTAGTAAGATTTACAGGCTGTGGGCTATTCTTATTGCAGTGTTGTCACAAGATGTACTTTACTCCGTTGTTACTAGTGCGATAGTAATACAGTTTACACAGTAGTGTTACAAGCAAAACAGGCTCACGATATTTCAAAGTGTTTTTGCCATGATTTATTTTCCATTACTGCAGCTATAAGCTGTAACATAAATTGTTATTTCATTATTTTTTCATCTCATTTACATACATTAGGACATATCATTTAACGTATTGCTAACAAGATCCAAATAAATCTGATCTCGAGATGTTACATGAAACTAATACTGACATATGACGATCAGGACTATATCTCAAACGTAACACCTCGATTGAAACAGCAGTACACACACTGTTGAGAGTATTCCCTGTTACAACTTGAAGATGACAAATGATCTGTGAGCAGGAAAAGTTTTTGTGAATTCAAGGATATGCTTTACCCAATTTTGAAACCACAGTGCTGCTTGGGTTTAATTTCACGTCGTTAAAGGAAACAGAAATCTAATTCTCGATGGGTAGATGGTTAGTTTAGCATTGTACCTCCATTCAGATCAAGGATCAACAATCTAATAATGGTTTCTGCTGTAAATACGCATGGTACGTATAGCAACCTTTAAACAACCTACACTACAGATTCTATCCTTCTACTTTGCTCTGAATATTCATAATGTTCGTATACATCATGCCTAACATAAAGACTGGTTCTTAAAAATAAACTTATATCATTATCGCTGTACATTCCGATGCCATTTTGCTCCCATTATCATCGAAAAAAGAAGAAAGAGCTCAGGGTTTAACATTTGACAGCCAGATCATAAGAGGCAGAACACTTGCTCTCTTGGTCAAAATATGGAAGGAAACGTCAGAGAGCTTTCCCAGTACTTGCTTAATTTGCTTTAAGAAAACCTATCCTCATTACAAACGACCGATACGAATTTTGAACCCCATTCCTCCCAAACGCGAGTCCTGTGTTTTAATCGAAGCGCCATCTCACTCAGTTCAAGAGTAATTTTCTTCGAAATTCTTACACATCTGGAATACCTGTGTGAGATACTTGTTTCTGAAACGAGGCCTGTTTATTCTCCTAGGAATTAAGTGCCTCCAAAACCCTTCCGTTACGTTTGCTTGCATTACCACAGAAATGAATTTAGCTCGTACCTCATGAACAGCATTTCATTTCCGAACACATCAGTTACTTGAGAAGAATGTTCATCCAACATTTCTTAGCTCATCTTCTTCGTTACATTATAGAGCAATATCTCCACATATCGCTAAATTAGAGTCCCCTGTCGTGTTTTTCGATCTGTATGTGAAGGATAATCTCAGGAACTGCGGTACGGTTCATGATACGGATTTCACTAATAGACAGACTGATTCTTGAGGTAGGTGTTTGCATATATTTTATTGTCACTACAACAGACAAATCGTCCGGGCATAGATACAGGGTGGTTATCATTGAACTTTCGCTACTTGAGCCAGTGTATAAGTAAAGCTGTTTACCGTATGCATACACAACTTCATGGGATTAAGTTCAAACTATGCGGTGCTGGGTTTGCGTTGTTAGTATTGTTAGTGTCGTGACTTGCGTTAAGCGCTGGTACTCGTGCGGCGAAAAGGGGGTTGAAACACAAGCTTTAGTGTGCATTACAGTTGCAGACTGTCTACATGGGTCTCGGCAATGCTTTACTCGTGAACCTGTTTTATCAAAATAACAGCAATAGTGCAACAGTAGCGACGCATTAAAGGACTACGGAATGTTCTCTTGCGGCAAGGGGACTGAAGAACATGATTCGGAAGTTCGAATTGCTTGAAAATTTGGGAGTTGCTTCTGGGAGAGGCCTACTGCCAATACAACCACACATTGTGGAAGAAGTACAGTTGCCGTGGCTGAGAACTCTGAACCCCATGTGCAATCTTCAAGCAGTGCACGTGCCGTGTAACGATAGTGGAACACCCCACGGTTCACCGTTGTCTGGGGCAGCGCAATCTCTCGCGCGGTTTTAGGCTGTCGTGGATGCAGATGGTTGTCACACTGAGCAACGTTTGTAACCTAGAGCGTAAACATGGTACGCAGTTATCAAAACTTCTCATCTGGAAATTAATTGTATTTCTCTCAATGGTTCATTCTTTACTTACCTTCAACATGACCCATCTGCAAATTAAATGTGTTTCTTTCAGTGGTCCATTCTTTACGTACCTTCCACATGTCCTTACAGATGTTTACACGAAATTTTATTCTCCACCCACAATATTCATGGGCATCCTTTCAAGTAGCGAAAGTTTAATTCGAGCCGCCCTGTACATGCAGTACTATGTGTACGACACATAAATATTAAATGTCTTTTAATACGCTCACCACTTACACGCGACTCTCCTATTTGACCATCTTTGGCAGCATCTTTGGATTACATTGCGGATTATTGTGATCTCTCTGCGGTCCTAAACGTTAGTGATCCGTTGAATTGCTGGCGTTGCTGATGTGCAAATCAATCTTGAAACGTGTAGAAACTGTCTTGTGAGCAACCGTGTCCAGTGCTGTCTATTCAAGCGCCATCGTCTGTGTTGTAGGGTATAGCATGAAATATTGGACAGTTCCTGCAGAAGACAGGTTCCCATCAGGAAAGAAAGAATTCTGTTGCTCGCGCATTATTTACAACGACTAAGAAATATGTGTTCCACTTGCATAGGTAAGAAAATGTGTATTCAGTGGTACCCGAGCCACAATTTATATACTCATAAAATTCATGATGAAACCTTCAGCTGTTATTTATTTTGCGCACTTCGCTATTAGTTTCGGTCAATGACTGTTATCGAGTTTAGAATAAAGCGAATAAATCAAACCATAGGGATGATACGATTTACAGCAAAATACATTAAAAAGTACTTAACTTAATGGCATAAACAGAGGGAAACCTATACCGTAGTTTGAGCAAAAGTAATTTGTTCTTTTAAGCCCACCATAGTACGTAAAAAATTTCTCGTAATAATAACTGTGTACGAGAATTTTCATCAAGAAGCAAGTCCACAACGACAACTAGTATCACACTGACAGATGTAACCAAGTCAAACAGTTAAGAATACAGTCAGGGACAATGCCATGCCAGAGATAAAGCAATTGCAGTATCAATTTACTAAGAGGTACATTATAATCTTTGGTTCCCAGTAAACACGGTGCGCTAGTGAGCTAGATCATGAGATCCCACATATACAAACGTAATACATCAAGAAATGACACACTGGTGACTTTTGTAATCTAAAAACCTCCAACTGACGAAAATAAATCAGTTTAAACCATAGAAAACCATTGCATGGCATCGATACACCAGGTAAAGCAACACTGGCGAAATTTTGTATATTACAAAACATCGTATATTAGCCGAAAAATAAGTCAGATCGGACCTATTACTCAGCTGGGATGTTGTTATGTTAACAGATAAAAACAAAAATAGCTTATACTAGCAAGAAAACATCAACTAACAAAATTATGCATCGTAAAATTTCATGTACAGTGTGAATAAAAAGAAAGCCAACCTCATACAGTGGCCTGTTCCAAAATATAATATAACAGTAACATGCATTCATCTTGAACATAGAAATTAAAACTTTATTGCACTTATAATTCCACATACTCAGTGGATGATGTGACGGAGCGGATGGGGGAGGGTGGGAGGCTTTCCTAAAGAGTAGAAATTTTTTGATGAAGAATGTGAACAAAGAGATT
This sequence comes from Schistocerca piceifrons, assembly GCF_021461385.2. Taxonomy (NCBI): domain Eukaryota; kingdom Metazoa; phylum Arthropoda; class Insecta; order Orthoptera; family Acrididae; genus Schistocerca; species Schistocerca piceifrons. The sequence continues at coordinate 520,348,101 of NC_060139.1, read as the reverse complement.
AAAAATTTATTGCACTGCTAATTCCACATACCCAGTGGAAGATGCAGGTAAGGCGGTGTGGTGATGGTTGTGGGAGAGAGAACCTTCCTAAGCAGCATGAGGGAACAGTGCTAATTTTTTTCCCATGAAGAGCGGTTAGTAGTGAGGGGGACAATCAGCTCATAAAACGATGGGGATAAACAGTCGAGTACACTTACACCATAAATAGTGACATAAATGACTTAATTTTATACAGACTCTTAACAGCTAGGAACAGAGGGGGGAAAGGGGAATAGGCAAAGTGTTATATATCAAAATTACAAACCACTCTAAGATCGCCCAGCCAAGACCTTACCAAATAAAACCATACAAGACATAGGAACCAAGGGGGTGTACTGAGCTGGGAATGGATCTGAGGGATCGTGCCTAACCAAAAGCAAAACTGGATGTGAAGTAAACAACAAAAAATTGCAATAGAACCTATGCTATTCAGTCAGATGAGGGCCAGATATATGTTACATATATAATCCTAAGATACCTAATTTTGCACATCTTTCGAAACAACTACAAGAGAGACCATCCGACACCAAAGACTTCCATCCTTTCCGAAAAAGCCGGCCTGTGTGGCCGAGCGGTTCTAGGCGCTACAGTCTGGAGCCGAGCGACCGCACCGGTCGCAGGTTCGAATCCTGCCTCGGGCATGGATGTGTATGACGCCCTTAGGTTAGTTAGGTTTAATTAGTTGTAAGTTCTAGGCGACTGATGACCTCAGAAGTTAAGTCGAATAATGCTCAGAGCCATTTGAACCATTTTGACAACTGTGTTGCGACGTGGGCCTAGCTGACAGCGGTGAATGGTGGTTGCCTCCGCTGCAACTGTTGGGCAACTCACCGTCCACATGAACCAAGAAGCTGCCAACAGTTTCTCCTCAACGACAGTTAATCGAAGATTGCTGCTTATGGGCCTTTACAGTTGGCATCTGTTTCATACACCCATGGTGAATGCTGTTCATCGATGACGAAGATTGTAGTTTGCACGCAAGTACCACAACTGAATTCCCATTGAGTGGCGACATTCGTCCTTTTCAGATGAATCATGTTTTGTGGTGTATTGGACAGATGGCCTTTGGAGTGTATAATGTGAAACGTCTGAAAGCAAACATAGAGGGAGTTTTATGGCCTGGATAACGGTTTCGTGGCATTCCCTCGGTGACCTCGTCATTCTGGAAGGCACAACTGATCGACGCAAGTATGCATCTATCCTTGAGGGCTACGTACAACACTACTTTCAGTTTGTTTTCCCTCGGCACGATAGCGTCTAACAGCAATACAATGCAACGTGTCATTCAGCTCGCAGTGAACGTGCGTGGTTCAAGAAGCATCAGGCTGACGCTCCGCTCCCAATATATAAACGTAATAGAGAACATGTGGAACTTTGAGCCGGTTGTTCGTGCCATGGGTACTCTACCGCGAAACCTAGGGCAGCGGGTCACGGCACTTGAGTCGACCTGGCTCCATATCTCTGTCGGTACCTTAGAGATCCTCATTGATTCCCTTTCTGCTTCTCTCGCAGCCGTCCGTGCTGCAAAAGATAGTTATTATTCAGGGTGGTAACATTAATGTACCTCCACAGCGTAAAATGAAATTTAGCGTTATCGCATGGCTGACTGCGAATATATATATATAAGAAGCCCACTTGCCTAAAAAAGACATCTACAGCAGCGCCAGAGACAGTAGCGGCTTCTCTGCGCAGCATGCCTCCAGCTAGCGCCTGAGGCGAGCCCGTTTCGTTAGCTACAAGTCGTAAAAGCAGCCGCCAGCCTCTGTGTACTTCCTTGGCTCGTAAACAGGACGCTGTCGCAGGAAAGAAACCGCTGTTCTGTACAGGAGCGCTGCGCAGTTAGTAACCCACCTGCCAGTGGTACCACAGGCCGATCCAAATACACGAACAAATAATTGGAGATACGATGATCTCTATATTATAGTCGATAATGTCCCAAATTTTCTGATTTACGTTAGTAATTATTAAATTTTGTACTTGCAGAATATGAAAAGAATATGTAACAGAAATTTATACTTTTTCTGTGGCATCGGAAAGAGCCTACTAAGACTTCAGCTACATAACATGGACCAAGACTCGACTACAACACGTTGATTCAAATGTTTGTGTGTTGAATTAGTTACACAGAGATGAAGAGGCTTCCGTAGGATAGACCGACGTGGAGAGCAACTACACGAAATCAACGCTCACAGAGCGGCATCTTTTATTTCGAAACCGTAAAAGTCACTCTATGTAGTTTCTATTGAAAGGTATTCAGGGCGTAGATCGCAGTACGTGTAAACCGGTTAGTCGATGAACTGGCAATAAAAAGTAAGAATTAACTGTTACACACGCAGAGTAAGGGTTTGACAAAAAAAATGACTGGTTAAAATTGTGCGCTTTTCTAACGCCACAGTCCTCATGCGAAATTTGATGTCCTATCAAGGAAAGGAAAACTCTAACGCAGCACTGTTTTAGGATTCTTCTGTCCTTGTAATAGGGCGCCAAGATCTTAGCTAGATCCTTCCTTGTTAAAATCCACGTAATCTTCGTTTGTCAATAAATTAGTATGGCCATGTTTATTTGGTCCATAAAAAGATATATCTTCTTTATTTTCCTCAATTCTCTGTGAGTTTGCTTAAATCTATTATTTTGAAATTTTCCACGTGTCAATGTTTTCAAAAGATTGAGAACTTTGCGATGATTTCTCATCCATCTCATAATCTTAGGAGTGATATAATTTTCTATATCACTGTCGACCATTCTGATTTTAGGTTGAAATTAAATTTCTTTGAACACCCTTACGATCCGCACAATAATATGAGAATAAGGGAAAATAAGTAAAAAATAAGCTGACTGCTTTATTGTTTGCAATATTAGGGAATCTTCATCTTGCTGAAACCGCTAATTTATTACCATCCTTGAGGCATGAGTTTCAGGCACGGCTTCTCGACCAGCCAAGTTTATGCACGTTAGCGACCAACGTATCAGGGACGACCAGAAGGTTTCTGTTCGAATGCCGTAATGTCTAGAATCGGTATGCCAATCACTCAAAAACGCAATCGCAATTGCAGTCTTCCCGTCGATACAACGGGTTGAAGATACCATGTTCCTTAAGAAGTCTGTAACTGCGTGCTGCATATCCTCGTCAGACAGAAATCGTCGAACATTCGAGGCCTTTTTAAGGGGTCGAAGGTGAAATAATCGCATGGGGAGAGATCAGAAATGTAGGGCAGGTGCTCCAGTGTCTCCCATTTGAGTTGGTGTTACTTCTGCATTGCGACATTTCCAACATGGGGGCGCCTTGTGTCAGGCCTCGACCAGCACGGAACTTGGGGCACCATTCCACAAACATGGTATTCGACAGACAAGATGCCCCATAAACATTCTTCATTCTTCAATAGGGATCTAACGGTGTTTGTTATTCGGCAGCCAAGAAAAGAATAGTAGCACGTTGATCATATTTGGACTGAGTTGGTAACAACGTCGCCAATGTTGACGTTTCAGTATTTACCTTACGGACGTCGGAATGCTACGTTAATCCCCCACCTACAAGTCTGTGCCCGTGTCGGAATCGCTCTACGCTGCATACACGCCTTCAAACGGAAACCTTTTGGCTGTTCTGCAGCACGGTCGAATAATTTGCTAAGTGATGTACACGCAGCAGACGCCCCGAGTTGCTCCAACAAGGGCGCCGTCACCACCTGGCGCTGTTGTGCTGTCGCAGAATTCTACTGTGTCAGTATACGTCAGTAGTTGCCTGCTTGCTTCGTCCTGTTCCTGAGCCGCTATCATCGGAACACCGGTTGAAAGGCAAGTAGCAATAACGAGTTTTCCTGATGAGAAGGCATTTCTGACTATAGGCTGCGAGGGAATCCACTCCACAGCTTCCCGCGCGCGTATCATTATCATCAAAAGTGACTAACCCTAACGCTTGTGGCACCCAGCTGTAATACTGCCAACAGAGTTCAGGACCCTAACCTCGGGCTTTCCTACAACTTTTTCTGGCATAAAGAATTATGGTGATGCTTTTTAAGTCTGAACAACGCCATGATGCGTTGTTTTCCGTGTGTTGCATCATTGTATACACTGATATTATGACCACTGTTCAGCGCGGAACTGACTGCTGTCTGGTGGCCCTGCGTCCACGGTAAGCTGTAAGGAAATTATTTAAGCCGAGCAGATACCAACAGGAAACCACTGAAGTGACGATACGGGACGCAAATGGGGAGATTCACTGACACAAGGGAGTTTGACGAAGAGCAGATTGATATGACCCGATGCCTTGAAACGCACTTCTCGGGAACGGCGAAGCTGATCGGCTAGTCTCGTGCTGCGGTCTATCGAACTGATTGAAGGACGGTCAAATCCAGGGTAGATATGATGACAGACTACAATGCTTGTGCATGTAAAAATGTTTCGGAGCACAACGTTCCCCGCAGGGCGTTAAATTTGAGGCTGTGCAGCATACGACCCGTAAGTGTTCCCATGTTGACATACCCGCCTGTTACAGCTGCAGTTGTCGCGCAGTCACTGTGATTGGACGCTGGGTCAATAGAAACGTCCCTGCTTGTCGAATGAATCATGTTGTTTGTTACGCCAGTAACGGTGATGTATCAGGATGGTGAGGCAGTCGTGTCCCGATACACCCTTATCCAGGTCAACGGCTGCTCGAAAGATATCCTTCGCTAAGTCACAGGACAGTGGGGACAGTATCGTGCTGCTGGTGTTATTCACCTGGGCTTGCATTGGACCTGTAGTAATAACTGAAGGCACGAAGATGCTGACTACTTGAGCATTATTGTTGACGACTTCAATTTCCCCATTGTTGGTGTGTTCCTAAGCGGTGGTGGCATCTTCCAGCAAGACAGCCTATAACACAACACAGTGCCTCATCAATTTTCATTTCACTAATTCTATAATATGTATGTACTTCATTAACTTTGTCAGTCCTCACTATTAAAAACCGTAATATAATTAAAAGCTATTGGTAAATAGTATTGTAAAAAACGCTTATAAAGTCAAGGAAGTTCGTATTATACAGAATCGAAAGAATCTGTGTCAAAGTTGACAATAATCTCGTTGGGCCAGTGCGCGCACAGAGTCATTAACGGAGTTGGATGTAAATCTGCGGTGGTGAAGGATGAACGCAAAGTGGGGGTGCTCAAGAACGTAATAGAGAATGTTTTGGGAACTGTATTTTAAGTATGGCGAGGCATTGTGACTGTATGAACGACCACATATCTGGGCACAGTACAAAGCATATAAGAACTGAAGAACACTGTGTGACCAAAATTATTAAAAGTTGCTCTTTGTTAAGTAAGAGCGAAGTGCCAATAATGGTCGTTACAAAATTCACTATGTCGCACTATCTGCAACTAGCCACAAAGTAAGGTCAAGCCAGTTATCTTTTTAGTTACGTGTGCGGATTGTCAACGTCGTAATTTCGCCACTTTGACCATTATGAGGGTTTTTCAGCTGAATTATAAATATTGTGAGCTCTGCTGATTATCCCAATTCACTAACTATCAGCAGGGTCCTATCCTTTCATCATTATTACCGAGACATTCATAATTGAAAGACATAAAGTTACTGCAAAGCAGAGAAAAGTAATCACATTTGCAGCCAAACTGAATAAAATAGTTCATGAAGCTATATTCAGTAATATTAAATATTCTTTGTGTGTTGTTGTGATTCTGCTGAATCCAGTTAGTGACTAAGTAAAGACTATGCCAAGTGTAACTAATTTCAAATAACAGATAAAGTAAACTGAATATTTAATTTTGACTAAAGTGACTTTTATGATGTTGTTCTTCAGAATCGATGTCTTTCCTATTAAAAAAAGGAACATTAGGTAACACTGGTCATGAAAATCAGTTCTTACCGGAGAGTGTTGGCAGATTATAAACTATAAATATTAAATCCACACAGATTCGATTTTGGTTGTAAAATATCGCACACTCTGTATTTTAGATTCCTTAGTGATTATTAATCAAAAGAAATTAGGCATACAATGTCATAATATAATCTTTCTTCCATAGGACTGACTGTATAAAGGACCTTGCAACTGGTAACATTCTTCCTCTGGATAACTATAGAACACCATAAAATCGTTTCACTTCAATATTTGCAACACGACCTCCTACAGCTGTAGCTACATGTTTTCTACACCAATCATTAATTTTTAGCGCCTTCTACTGTAAGTTTTCATGCCTCTCCCAAAGATTAAAGCCAACAAGTCGAGTCCAGTCCAACAAATTGCAGCATGCAACATTATACTGTACGAGATGGTTATGATTAAACTGGCAGTGTTCCGAATACTGCAGTGCGGGCTGCATACATCACAGGACGCTGAAGCATCGTAGGTATGGTCACTAATCGGCTCGCTCGTGGAGTACGCTGAAAATATAGTTCCACTTTCGGCCACCGGGTGAAAATATGGCGCTATATACAATCAGAATCTAAAATGTTTCCTGTTTTGAAGTAAGTATGCTGTTTGTCGCTTATCGATGAATGTTGATTTTTTTTGTGAAACGGCTGTTCGTGTAAAGGTTAATAACGTTGCCGTTTTCCGTAAGAAACGCAATAGCTATTCAGAAGGGAGACGGTCTACCGCTGGTAGAGTTAATTTATTAGAATGGCAGAAGTAGCAGCACAGCATTACGGGAATACTGCATATAGAAACAGCTGAGAAGAGGCCTCACGTCAATAAATAAGCTAAAGAATATGTACCGAAATTTGAAGAAAAAAGTGAATTAGATGGTGCAGCATGAGAGGGAAACAGCCAGTTCCCGTGGCACTTGTCGATGAAGTTACTGTGGCTGTAGCGGACCGCTCAGCACATGCATCAAATGCTACATCCAGGGACTGAGCGTGTCACTTGAATTCTGTCTCCCAGGGTCAACATTTAAAATGATTTTGCGGCGCATTCTACACTGGTATCCCTACAAATATAATCTAGAGAGATTAGATTTGTAGGGATACCAGTGCAGAATGCGCCGCAAAATCATTTTAAATGTTGGGTAGATCACATAACTAATGAGGACGTATTGAATAGAATTGGGGAGAAGAGGAGTTTGTGGCACAACTTGACAAGAAGAAGGGACCGGTTGGTAGGACATGTTCTGAGGCATCAAGGGACCACAAATTTAGCATTGGAGGGCAGCGTGGAGGGTAAAAATCGTAGAGGGAAATCAAGAGATGAATACACTAAGCAGATTCAGAAGGATGCAGGTTGCAGTAAGTAGTGGGAAATGAAGAAACTTGCACAGGATAGAGTATCATGGAGAGCTGCATCAAACCAGTCTCAGGACTGAAGACAACAACAACAACATCACTACAAGATTCAGACTCTGTATCAAATGAAGCCCCAAGATAGGCTACACCGCCTAGACTTTACACTTAGTTCTATGGCATGCTTGGAAATTGGATGTCATATGACTGGGGAATAGTTTTTGAACGGACGAGGCACATTTGACTTCGCACAGTGCGGTGAAGCCACAGAAATATCACCTATGGATTCGACACCGCCATATGTTGTGCAAGAACATGCATTGCGTCCATCCTATGTGACTGTGTTTCACGAGTTCCTTCATTCTTGGTCCTTACTTTCATGTAAGATGGGGCGATACTACATGTCGCTTGCTAGATAAAATACTTGCTTCGAGAAGCCTTCGGTAACGACTCCATCATATCTGTGGCCTTCCAGATCACCTGACCTTGATCCTGGAGGCTTCTGGTTGTTGCAATATTTGAAAGATCGTGTCTGTCAGGGATGTTTCCGGACTCTTCCTGATACGAAGGATTGCCATACGACGACGCATCGCTTTTATTACACCAGATATGCTGCGACCAACTGTTGACCTTGGAGTTTTACGGACGTAGCATGTTGCTGATTCGGCAGCCATGTTGGACACAAGTTTTAACTTGTTGACATATACTAGTGAACGTGTCAGAACCAAGTGTTTGATCGTTCCTCTCCTTTTTTTCTGCGCCCGCACTTCTACGGCTCACAGCGCTATATTCTCACTTGGTGGCAGAATGTGTAACTCTTCTTTCTTTCAGTGTACTTGGACACCGGTTAATGAACCTACCTAAGATGATTTTTAGCGTACTAGGATGAATATGGTCCGCACTGCAGCACTCGGAACACTGTCAGTTCAGTTATAGCTACTTGGTATGATCCTTCATCAAGTCAAGACTGGCCAGTTAGTATTGGTATTAACGATACCCATTTCGGCGATTTATTGCAATCTTCAGATGTGATAAACCACAGTTTCGTCATGGAAGGTATATGAATTTTGGACATCATGAAATAGTATGCAGTATGTCAATAAAACATGCAGGATGTCATCACATTGTAAAAGAGTTATTGTCTGTAACTTCTATGAATGGTGGCGGGGGAGGGGGGGGGGGAGGTTGAGACGCGGTAAGGGTGCTGAGGATAATCTGCCCAGGGTATTAGCACATAGGTATTATTACTGTATTCTTCTACGCAACGGCTAATATAAAATTTTTTAAATAAATTTCGTCAAAAAACGGAATTGTTGTATACAGTAACAAAAAGAAATAATCATGAATTAACAACAAATGAAACTGGACAGCAAGCTTCAGTTAGTGCACTGGCTGAGAGTCTTTAACACAAATATCAGTAAGATCGTCAAACAATAAGAAACGTTAGCTAACTGTATTAATTGATCACTCTTGCATCAGATCAATAGATGAAGTACACTTCTGTTCCAAGGTGTTGGCATAACCAGGCGGCTGGCGCCTTGGATTGAAAATAACGAATGGACAGTAAACAAATAACGGATTATTATAACAGACAGAAAACAACAGAATAGAAAACCGCAATTAGACCGTTAAAACATAGATTTAAACACATGTCAGACTTATGCAACAAAACCACTAGATATAATCATACTATCAACAGCTTTTGTTTTATAATTGCAGCAGAATACAAAGATCGTTAAGGTTAAGCGCTGTAACTATGTTCTGCTTTGGCACTTCCGGGATGAACATAGCTTAAAAAACCGCCAAACGATAGTTGCATTAGAGTAGGCCTCGAGAGCTAGGGTAATAATAAAAAGGAAACACAATGTTCTAACGTTATCATGCCACTCAGAAGAACATCACGTGTTATCAGTCATAATAAATGACACTGGTGAACAAAACATAAAATGTCCACCACGGCTGACAGCAATAAGTTAGTTGAATGGCAGTCTCTGGCCAGATCCGAAAAAACAACGTTCAACTTAAGAGTTTCACTAGAATGTAGCATTCCTCTGTCTCCGTCCAGGAATAATGATTTCGTAGCAGTCGGCGTCATGTGCCAATGTCAATGCACTCAGGTTCATTTCCTTTTTGGACTGCTTCTAGAAAGTTAACAGCACGGTCCGGATAGCAGGAAACGCACCAGAAACGAAGGCTGCACGTACTCGTAGAAGCCTCCCGGTCGGACACAACAGGGAGCGACATGGCCGAGTACCACACCTAACCCGTGGACGGAGAAACTGTCCACACTTCCTCCAGCGCACGACTGTCTCGGCGAGTTCGACAGCCGCTCTTACGTCGGCACACGCCAGTTGCCACCTCTGGTCAAGGAAGCTAAACACGTACTCCCGAGGCTCGCAAAGATACAGTCACACACATTATCGATCCCACCCACTCGCACGGGTCATTTTACCATGTGATCACGTGATACCAATTTTCGTTACATTTTATGGAGCTATTTCATGTTGATCAAAATGAGTTCAGAATGACGAAGCTGCGGATAAGTATCACAGCCAGCCGCGGTGACCGAGCGGTTCTAGGCGCTTCAGTCCGGAACCGCGCGACTGCTACGGTCGCAGGTTCGAATCCTGCCTCGGGCATGGCTGTGTGTGATGTCCGTATCTTAGTTAGGTTTAAGTAGTTCTAAGTTCTAGGGGACTGATGACCTCAGATGTTAAGTCCCATAGTGCTCAGAGCCAGCTATTTAATTATCACATCTGAAGATGACAACAAATTGCCGGAATCAGTAACACGATCTTGACGTAATATCTTATTGTATAAGTCATTATTCTTCTGCCGATCAACAAAACTTCGTGTCTGAATGTTCTCTTCGAACTTCACTCCACACTGATGATTAATTATAAGCTCCTGTACTGCATCTTTTTCTGTCTCTTTCGCGATCGGTGCAGCAAACCCAATTATACAGGGTGTTTAATAAATGACCGGTATCTTTGAAACGGCAATAAAAACTAAACGAGCAGCGATAGAAATACACCGTTTGTTGCAATATGCTTGGGACAACAGTACATTTTCAGGCAGACAAACTTTCGAAATTACAGCAGTTACAATTTTCAACAACAGATGGCGCTGCGGTCTGGGAAACTCTATAGTACGATATTTTCCACATATCCACCATGCGTAGCAATAATATGGCGTAGTCTCTGAGTGAAATTACCCGAAACCTTTGACAACGTGTCTGGCGGAATGGCTTCACATGCAGATGAGATGTACTGCTTCAGCTGTTCAATTGTTTCTGGGTTCTGGCGGTACACCTGGTCTTTCAAGTGTCCCCACAGAAAGAAGTCACAGGGGTTCATGTCTGGCGAATAGGGAGGCCAATCCACGCCGCCTCCTGTATGTTTCGGATAGCCCAAAGCAATCACACGATCATCGAAATATTCATTCAGGAAATTAAAGACGTCGGCCGTGCGATGTGGCCGGACACCATCTTGCATAAACCACGAGGTGTTCGCAGTGTCATCTAAGGCAGTTTGTACCGCCACAAATTCACGAAGAATGTCCAGATAGCGTGATGCAGTAATCGTTTCGGATCTGAAAAATGGGCCAATGATTCCTTTGGAAGAAATGGCGGTGCAGACCAGTACTTTTTGAGGATGCAGGGACCATGGGACTGCAACATGGGGCTTTTCGGTTCCCCATATGCGCCAGTTCTGTTTATTGACGAAGCCGTCCAGGTAAAAATAAGCTTCGTCAGTAAACCAAATGCTGCCCACATGCATATCGCCGTCATCAATCCTGTGCACTATATCGTTAGCAAATGTCTCTCGTGCAGCAATGGTAGCAGCACTGAGGGGTTGCCGCAATTGAATTTTGTATGGATAGAGGTGTAAATTCTGGCGCATGAGACGATACGTGGACGTTGGCGTCATTTGGACCGCAGCTGCAACACGGCGAACGGAAACCCGAGGCCGCTGTTGGATCACCTGCTGCACTAGCTGCGCGTTGCCCTCTGTGGTTGCCGTACGCGGTCGCCCTACCTTTCCAGCACGTTCATCCGTCACGTTCCCAGTCCGTTGAAATTTTTCAAACAGATCCTTTATTGTATCGCTTTTCGGTCCTTTGGTTACATTAAACCTCCGTTGAAAACTTCGTCTTGTTGCAACAACACTGTGTTCTAGGCGGTGGAATTCCAACACCAGAAAAATCCTCTGTTCTAAAGAATAGACCATGTTGTCTACAGCACAATTGCACGTTGTGAACAGCACACGCTTACAGCAGAAAGACGACGTACAGAATGGCGCACCCACAGTCTGCGTTGTCTTCTATATCTTTCACATCACTTGCAGCGCCATCTGTTGTTGAAAATTGTAACTACTGTAATTTCGAAAGTTTGTCCGCCTGAAAATGTACTGTTGTCCCAAGCATATTGCAACAAACGGTGTATTTCTATCGCTGCTCGTTTAGTTTTTATTGCCGTTTCAAATATACCGGTTATTTTTGAAACACCCTGTACATTCCTCAGCCATGTCACTGTACCTCTCATTCAAGATTTATAATAATTTCTCTGGCCATAGCACTTTAAATATGAAACAGTTACATGTACAATATTTAGACACATACACAAAATTTGCATGTTTCAGATAACATCAGTGATATTAAATAAGGAAATGGCAAATAATTAAACATGCAAAAAAAGTTCCATCTCATTGCCATACCTTCCCGTTACATACTCATTGCCAAGTTCTCCGAAAGTGACGCTATTCATTTACATGAAATAATGTATATTATGTAAACTTTCACAGAATTACACCACTGACAGCAATCCACTTCTAAATTAAGTGCAAACTTAGCATCTGCGTAGGTTTTGCTCTCGTGGTTACGATAGCAGTTTGTGACTTCCTAGACGCAGTCTGTTGTTGGACGCCTTTGACGTCAGTAATAGCGGGTCCGCGCCGTAGCGGGACACGGCAGGACGGGCGTGGCGAGCAGAGCGGAAGGCGGTGTGCGCAGCAGCGGGGGTCAAGGCCGGGGGCGGGGCGGGCCGCGGGCACCCGCTCCGCCGCCCGCCACTGCCACCGCCGCCGCTTCCTGGCCGCCGCCGCGCCGGACCGGCCGTGGGAAACGGTCGGCCACACCGGAGCGGCCTCTGCCTGCCGCTAACACTGCAGCTACTCGAGAGCACAGAGACGTAGAAGGTATAAGACATGTGCCCGACCTACTTGTTACTACTTTCATTATCATGATCATCATCACAGTCAACATCGACACTGCTGGAAAGACGATTAGTATACCTGAAAAGACGACATCCATTTTTATCTAATGACGGCATACCTCAACTGGGAAATAACAGAAATACTGAGAATGGTTTCGTCGTCGTCCGCCAACAGATAGGGCGGTGGCATAACTAACAGAGCATCATCTGTGTTCATCCTTTAATACGGTATGGTCACAGTTACAAGGCTAAGTGTGGTACAAAGGTGTGTTGCAATCAGACAACCATGCCATGGTGACAACCGTATGTTTCCTGAAGACAACTGAACGAGTTTGGAGGGGTGCGATGGTCCTTCCAGACAAATGGCACACAAGTTGCAATCGCTGCGTCAGTTGTGCAGTGAGCTAGCATCAGTGGTCACGTGAACATTCCCACAATCAACATAATCGTCATATTGTAAGGGAATCCGTGGCAAGTAGTACAGCTACCACAGCATACACACATAAGAGTGCATGTAGGCCCAGACCCGTCAACACGAATGTGGCTAAACAGTTGTTAGCAGCGGGAGTACTGGCACGTACACCTCTAGCCCTTCTTCCACTAACGCCACAGCATTGACGTGCACAGCTGGACTAGTGCCGTCAGAGGAACACTTGGAAGATCAAATGGCGTGGTGGTCTTCAGCCTGCATGCGACTGAAGTTCATTTGCGTGTACGATGTAGAGCTGGTGACTACTGTTTCACACAGGGTTTCATCCAAGGTAGCCTGGCCCCATCCAAGGCTTTATGGTCTGGGGTGCGATAAGCTACAACTCTCGTTCACCTTTGGCGTTTCTGGATGGGACCTTAACAAGCGCTCGGTATCTGCAGAATGTTGTTACACCCGTTCTTTTGCCATTGTTGCAACAGGAAGATAATTTGTTGTTCGAGCAGGACAGTGTGTGCCCGTGATGCTCAACGTGCTCCGCTAGATGTACAGCAATCTCCCTGGTCAGCACAGCCTCCAGACTTGTCTCCAATTGAACACGTGTGGCATATGATGGGACCAAAAGTCACACGTGGAATTCATCAACCAAGAACACTTACTAATCTAGATCAACAAGGCGAGCAGGCGTGGCATAATGTATCCCAGGACAATATTCACCATTTGCATGATGGACTGCATGCCAGAATTAGTGCCTGCATAGCCGCCTGCGGAGGCTATACCACGTACTAAAACCTGTTACCTCAGAACCGCTTGTCCCAGTGATCTGCAAATGTGATCATTTCATGTACTCCATATGCACTATTACAACAATAAATCTTTAGTAAATTGGAAACCTCTAAAATTTTTTGAAGTGTATATGGCCACCCTGCAATTCAAATTTAAATATATGTCAGAGATCTCACTAAAACACTTTACACTCTTTCTCTTCCACTCTCTAATAAAATAAGGAACGAGCTCCTAGTCCATTCCCTGAAGCCCCAAGATATGTTGATCGCGCACCGTGTGATCACATGGCTCATGGCGTCATCTAGATGCCGTATGGAGGGGCATGTGGTCAACACACCACTAACCCGGCCATTTTCCCGACTCCCAGACATTTGATCCGCAACTTTTCAATCAAGTATCTCTTCAATTTGACATCGGGAGACTGAGCACACTCCCCACTAGTCATCCCACCGAAGAAACGTCCTTGTGGATACTAAGAATCGAATCCAGGTCCTCAGTATGGCAGCCATCTACGGTGACCACTCAGATAAGGCCACTGCGCATGAATGTTATTTAATAACTTTGGCCAAGTGTAAAATTATGAATATAATATTTTACCACACAACCACTAATGTCACCAAGATAATCCACAGCCACGCTGTAACAGGTAGCTGGGCCACAGTGGAAAACGGTGGGGCGATTGATTGAGTCTGGATAACATTTGCATTTTTAAAACATTCTTAATGTCCAAATTTGCGATAAGTTTCGCTCGATGATGATTGCACAAAAATACTTAAAAACCGTACTTTAGTTCTTAAACAGACCTTAGAAAGGAACAAACAGTCTCTGAATCAAATCAAATTTACTAAAGCAACCAAAACTTGCCGAGCGACAGAACATATAGCAAATATTCCAACACAATAGCTGCTTTCCACTTCGTGTAACAGTCCTGCATAGACACGCTATGTACATGCTACCTGCAAGCCACAAAATCGTTAGAGCTGCTAACTACTCAGCCCAGCGTAGCCTCCAGTAAACAAACAGCGGCAAACCTATGCCCCGCTTACGGCAACCAACGTACCGTTCTCCAGTGTCCGACGGCAAAACCGTCACATATTCTCTACCAGCTTCCTTCTTCCCGTAAGGCTCACTAGTTCGCCGGAATAAGGCAATCTGAAGTAGAGTGGTTCCGCAACACCTGGAAGTCTCGCCAACCTAGTTCAATGTCAGCCTAGGCCAAAATGCCGTATGCAATACAAAGAGTTTCGTGAGTCAAGCTTCCATCGTCTGGCTGTCTAACTTAATCCTACATAAATGCTCTTCAAAAGCAGTCAAGGTCAAAATATAAAAGCAAGTAAAATTATTCGTACGTGAGTCCTCATTGTTTTAAAACTGACACCAGATTCCGCACTCCGCTTTTCCATGTTACCGGACATCCGCCAAGTTGTTGCGTCCTTTGGAGGACGTGCGATGACATGGATAAGCGGAGCAGACATCCAATGTCGTCGTTTCCAAAGTAAGACGAGTACTCTATGTCGGAATAATTTTATTCGTATTTATATTTTAGGTCTGAGTCCTTTTGAGGTGCATTTTATGTAGGATCAATTTAACCAAATGACGAGAGCTTGGATCTTAAACCACTTTGCTGTGGATTAAGTTCCTCGTATTAGTACTTGTATGAATATTTATTACGATGACCCTGACTACCGCTGCCTCAGGTCCTTAAGATGGACAATATTAGAAATACAACATCATACATGAGGCATTCGACAAAATATTTTGGCATTCGTAGGAGAAAGTTGGCAGTTGAAATATCGTAAAATGTTTTTGATACTACAAAAAACATATTTGTTTTCATGATTGACACTACACCTCGTTTATAATATCTGTGACACTCTCTCCTCTATTTCGTCAAAATAAAAAACGGAGCTGCATTTCTTTGAAAATTTGTTTAGCCTTGTCACAACAATTTGTTTGAGGTACTGTATAATCTAAATTTAATGTAATGTTCTAATGTGCTTAGTACTCTTTTGAAGGATATTACAGTTCTTCTTGTTCAGCTTCAATTCCCACATCCCGCACCATAAAGGAATCTTGCGTAATTCTGATGGTTTTGGGTAGACGGTGAACAACAGTATAATCTGCAATCAGAGACTGTTGCACACATTGTCTTCCAAATTGCTTATGTGGATTAAGTACAGCAGAGCGCCTGTATCGCTTCCTTGGGGAAGCCCAGATATAATTTCGTTTTTGCTAGATTACTTCTGATCGTCCGGATAGCAGCGCGTATTAACGCGACAGCTTCCAGAACGGAGAGGTACACTGGTCCTGTGTCGAATATACCCTGTGTGTTAACGACGGTTGGTCGGTTTGAGGGCCAGCCTGGATGTAGCTTCTAGTCGGTTTTCCGCATCCCACTAGGTGAATAACGGACTGCTTCCCATGTTTCGAATAAGATGCACAATTTGCAAACAATTAGAACACTTTCTCACACTCACACACAGAATTCACTCTACAGGGTGTTTCGGTAAGAGCTTGCATACATTTAACAGGACATACATGATGATCCTACCATCTTACCTATCCTACCTATCTTACAAAATGTGCTGAAACTGACGGTCATACCCTCAATGCAAGCATGACATCGGCGGAAGAAAGTTCTGACGCACCCTGACAAATATCCCTATTGTGTTTTGAATCATATCACAGGCAGCTACAATTCTGTCAACTAATGCCATCTCCGTACCTACTGGGGTTTCGAATACAACTGGCTTTAGGCTTCCCCATAGGAAATAATCAAAGGGATTCAGTTCAGATGACCTTGTAAACCACTGAACAGCCCCCCCCCCCCTACCCCATCATCCAATCCAGCGTTGAGATGGATGGGGACATCCACACTGAAGTGAGGTGAGGCCGTGCACAATGTTGTATCCACATCCTCTCACGAACAGACAAGGGTACGTTCACCAACAACTCAGGTAGAGCTCTTTCCACGAATCTCAATTACAGGTGGCTATTAAGACGGCAGGGTAGAAGATATAGCCTAGAGAGATTGTCGCTTACAAAACGGGCCAAGATTTTCACAGCAAAACGCGCTTTATGGTGTGACTCTACCACAGCGTGAGAGTTTTCGTCATCCCACACACGACTTTTCCTGCTGTTGGAAATACGTATCACTATCAAATGCGGCCTCGTTAGTAAACAGCACGATTTGGAGAAGATCTGGTCGGTCAGTCCATTCTTGGATCAACCACTGACACAGTGCGGCTCCTGGTGCAAAGCCATACACAGGCATTGTATGGACTTGTGTGCGGTACGGGTGTAACTGTTCTACGAGTAGTACTCGCCACACAATAGTATGTGTAGCGCTGCGTCCGCTGCAACACATTCCACGACGTCCTCTTCAAATTCGGGTGTGCGAGGGGTCCACATGTTGCCAGGTTCCCCGTTTATCCTTCCAATGAACCAGTCTCCCGCATTCGTCGATCGAGAGAAATAAACACTCATTGACACGGATGACGCCTGTTGGGAAATCGTTCCCTGTACAGCCGTTCAGCAGCGAGAGCATTGCAATGTACTTCCCCATACACAAGGTGCATCTCAGTGAGTTCTGTGAAATTGTACCGGTACTGCTCCATTGTGTTGTACTGTAAATCTCTGAATAGCACTGAGAAATAAATGGGTCTTTAGTTGGTTCATAGCACGTCTGTCATGTGACAATGTCTTTTAACAATGGTGTTCTACCTGCTGGCAGCTCCATGAGATGTGATGTGAGTCCATCCATTCTTTTTCTGGCTCTGATTAGTTTTTTCCCTTTCCATTCATGTAAATTTTGCCATTCTCCGTTAACTTCAGTACTTTGCGTTGCTCTTCCAGTGATCCATTAATTCGGGTCTTTTTTCTCGTGACACTCCACTTCTCTCTTTCTTATTCCCTTCGCTAGCATCAAAAGAGAACTGTTTTGTGGTTTAATACAACATTATAGTTGTTTCTTGCATCCGAGCATCCAAAATCTATCTTGCCAATCTTCCGCCTGCAAATTCCTATGTCACATAGCTCATCAGGGTCCCCCTTTCCTTGTTGCTTTCTGGCGTCCTCCTTTTCTTCCGTTAGTTGTAAACCATTCCATAATCTTCTTAGGTCATCTGTCTTCAACCAAACGCCATATGTGCCTATACCATCTCATCCCTTTGCTTCGTTTATACCCATTGGTTTGGTGCTCAGGTTCGTTCTCTTGCATATCTCTTGAGACACATGTGAAAAAACGGCTTATTCGACTGGGTTTTCTGTGAATCATATGCGCTAAGAGCGAACTCCTTTCTCCGACAAATTATTTTTCCTATCGTTCTTCAACTTCTCATCTCAAAGGTCTATAATTATATTAAATGTCGTTTACTTAAGGGCCATCTCGGTTAGCCAGAAGTAAAGTGCCAGGCTTTGTATTCAAATGTCACACGTTCGATCCTCAGTCAGTCCTAGGATTTCTTTCCGCCAGTTATTACTTGGGTAAGCTCTTGCAAGGTTTGTTAATAAAACGCTGAGTTGTACCATTCTCCGCGAGCCGCCATATGGTGCATGGCCGAAGGTACCATGGTCATTTCCTTTCCTGTCCCACTCGCAAGTAACAAAATACGCAAGTCATTCGAAAAGTGCGAGGGAAGTAGCGGCATACCACCTCCAACAAAACTATGCCTAATAGAGGAGAGCGCTGTTGAAATCAACTTTCGGTTTATGACATCTACACTTTTTTCTGGGTTTTCAGGTTTCTTTCCCACAGAGTCCTACAGATTGCATGTAAAAAATTATCATTTCTTCACCCTATTGTTAATCTTGTTAGTTAGCAGAGATCCTCGTGAACGCCTCTGCCGATAATGGATTTCATTTACGCAGTAAGCATCGCTTGTTATGAGGCTTCCAATTTAGCTTGGAAGTTTGTCATTCCGATCTGTTGATCCTATCATTACATGGAGATGCTCATTATAGGCAGATATTTTCACGTGCATCAAGTTTTCTGTGTCAATTAGTGTGCCATTACTTTCCCCGTGAATGTCACTCCCTGACTTTGGTTATAGATACTATATCATCTGCGTAATTAACCTAATCATTATTTCGCCCTTCTAAATCCTCGAAGAAGATATCACTTTCGTTAAGTACTTTCCACAAATATTGAAAAATTTCAGAGACAAACATCAATTTTGTGGCAATCCTTTCCCAGTTTTAATACTACTATTCTCTCCAATCTTCAGATCAAGTTTTAACTGGATCGTCTGTAGTTTGTAAGTAAATCTTCGCGCTTTCCAGTCAACTGCAATTTGGTTTCCTATTTCCAGGAGTCAAGTTCAATACCCTTGGTCAAAACTATTTTGCAAGTGAATGAAACATTATCATAGCTGTAAGCGTAGGTTTCCGCTGCCATTTTCACAGTCAATAAAATTCTTCTGGGTCTATGACCGCATTGTCAGCTTGTAATATTTCCGATGTTTCGGCCACTAGTGCAAATGGCTGAAACGTAGACTGTTTTACACGCTGACAATGCGGTCACATAACCACAAGAATTATATTGACAATTGTAGCTCTTTACTTATGTATGGGGCCAGATCATTTGCCACGTTCAGCAATATTCAGTGTGTCTATCCCTACACCGTGCTCTACTTTATTTTCCAGTATTTCGATTCCTGTGGTAATGGTGATCTTACACTGACGAGACAAAACATTGTGACCACCTGCTTAACAGCTTGTTAGTCCGTTTTTGGAACGAAATATATCACTGATTCTGCTTATCAGGGATCCGAGTTTGTTTGTAGGTTTTTTGGAGGTGTGTGCCGTTAGACGTGCACGCACAGGTCATGTAATTAGCGTAAGTAACGGGGCCTCTTATTTGCGTATGGGGTGATGGCGCCCGATAGCGTCCCAGACGGACTCCATAGGATTTACATCAGGTGAATTTGGTCTCCGAGATATCAACCGTGAGTTCACTATAATGCTCTTCAAACCACTGTAGCATGATTATGCCTCCGAGACAAGGACAATTATACTACTGAAAGATGACACCGCCGTCGGGGAAGACACCAAGCGTTAAGGGATGCAGATGGTTTGCAGCTGTCAGCGTATCTTCGATTACTGTCATTGGTCCCATGCAAGTTCAGGAGAATGTCTCCCTTAGCATAATACTGTTCCCACCGGCGTGCATCCGTGGCGATTTGCACTTTTCGAACCCCCGTTCAACCCGACGACGGTGTGTATAGAGAAGACCATCGATGAAATATAGCAAAACCATGATACACCCGAAGAGCTGAGACATTTCAATTGATCCACCGTAGAATCTCGATGGTTCCGTGCCCACTGCAGTTGTATCAGCATGTGAACACATAGGGGTGGGTTGCTTCGGAGCTGTATGTTCAACAATATACGACGAACGGTGTATTCTGAAACACTTGTCCGTGAACCAGCATTTCAGCAGGGATGCCACAATCGTCATCTATCCTACTTTACAGAGCAGACAAGCTTCCGAACCCAACGTTCTGTGAAGAGTGATGGGCGTCCAACAATTTAGAGACTAGTCGTGGTTTCACTGTCCTCCTACCTCGTTCCGTAGATGCTCACGAGAGCAGCATGCCTCGCCGTTTCCGAGTATTCGTTCACTGCTTCTCCGTAATAATAATCCGTCCTTTGTCACAGTAGCTTATCTATATGGATTTCCCAATTTTCAGCTCATATCTTCACTAGAGTAAATCCCGTCCGTGTCTGCTCCGTTTACATTATTACCGCTTCACGTGACCGTAACGCCATCAGGCGGCATCCAAGGTCGCAAAGGGTCATAATGTTTTGGCTAATCAGTGCTATACATATTGATTGATTTATGTATATATGATCTTATATTTACGACGATTTTTAGTTTTTTCCACATCATTGAGTAATTGACATGGTTTATTTCGATATCAACCCAGTGTTCATTTCCTTTCGTTTATCTCCAGTCTCATTCCGATACATCAATTTATATCTTTCTTGTCTTTCGAATTCTATTATTTTTTTACACACTCTTCACTCTCTTTGCCTGTTTTCTCTTTTTACTTCGTTATTTAGGCTTTTAGATTGCTGTTTTAATTTTTTTCTTGACGTTTGCAACCTCTGCCCGTGTTGGCCATGGGTTTTTGACATAGTTCAATTTTAATGACCTTGATATATTTGTCGATTACGATGTTCATTTACAACCTGTACTGAGTATATCAAAAATAGCACTACAAACCACAAAGAAATTTAGAGGCTCTCTTGAGGAATAAACTCAGGATAGAAACATGTGCCTGGAAACGGCTCCGAACAAGAACCAAAGCCAGTCGCTAGGATAACCCTCCAACAGGAAACCGGAGTTCTCAGACTCCATGGGGTTGTTGCTACAGGCGTAGGCGCTTTTGCCGCAATTTAACACCCTAACCCAGAAATGTAATTTGATGTATCCACTGCTGAAGATAATAACCACATTTTGTCATGAACGTCCTTATAATGGGCTTTCACGAAACCTTTTTACTTTAACTTGCAATTTGTACTATAGTAGACGTTTGATGCGCTCGATGGCGGAAGCTGTATCCCTTGCCCCTCGTCGCCCCGCAGTGACGATACTGATCATTCCCCTCACCGCTCCTACAGCAGAGCAAGTCCCTTATAGCGTGGTTGTGATGTAATGTCTGGCCGCAACAATGTAGCCCCTGTCTCTGAAGTTAGCCGACGCGGAGCAACAGTAATAGTGATGTGTACAGTTATTTTGAGTAGCAAAGCACGCAAAGAATGAAAATAGGACCAAAATCTCAGACGAACATCTTGATAACTCCCTGAAAATTGCAACCTCTTTGATCGAACCTGATATTGAATGATGCATTAGTTTCCAAAATTTGAAGTTAAATATCACATATATTCTGTGATATATAACAATATTAATCTGATTTCATATATAAAATGTCAAGTTAATTTCATCACGTTTTTCTAAAATAAAAAAGTCGTAAATTAATAAATTGAAAATTCATTAACTGTGTTAACTATATGCTTCCGACTGTCTTTTTTTCTTAGGAATTATTGTCAGTATTTAGTATACTAAAACTCAGCCCAAAAATACTCGTCTTCTTCCTATGTGGCACAGATAAGCTAAAAGGTTGGACATCCCTGCTCTAAATGCCACCTGGTTTACTGTAAGGAAATCCACTTAAAACCTCCCGCTCAGCTTACAAACTGACACTAGTTGCTGTGCAGCTAGCCTAGAGTCAGGCGTTAAATCCTGTAACTTTGAATCATGTCTTTATAGGATGACGTTCCCAGGATTGGTTTCGTATCTTCAGTTCGTTCCCGAAGACACACTCTACAGTTGCTCAGAGTATTGCGGAATTGTTTAGTTGGATCGTATGTATACTTTGTAGACCTGACGTCAGAGTATGACAGGCGACGTCGACTAGAACAAGATGCCTTATCCTGTCCAAAGTAGACGTACTGAGAAATGTGGCTGTGGTACAGTACGGTTCATAATTTATGCAGCACTCAGCTCATATGGTTTACAAGACTTCATAGAAAACAGACCATTACCACTTTTGGATTTGCTAAAAATCCGACCTTGTTCTGTACTCGTCACTGCTTTCTATGCTACCAATTCGTCGTGTATTTGAGTTATGCATGTTTAAGTTGACACATTTTTGTTCGTGCTCTGCGTGAGTGCTGTTAAATTTTCTGGAAATTGGCTTAACACACACCATTCTATGTCTGATTGCAGTACTCGCAGCTGCACATTAATCACAAAAACTGCCGCTGCGGTGTTCCGAAAGTCGAAAGCGCGGTATAACCCTTTTGTCCTTAGCTAAGCAACTGGCTCTGGCCGACTTAACAGCAGCCCACATCCACTTGCTGAAGGTCGTTTACCATCGGTAGCTGGAAGATGGGTATGTAACGCAAGTGGTGGCAGTCATGCGGAACAGGGAAGCTATGGGCAATACCTGGAATTTCATATCATTTCGAACAAGTAGATGGGGCTATTCCATCAGCTTATACCCCCGAGAAGCAGGTCGCTCGAATTTTTTGGATAAAGACGCCAGAAATTAGTCTGGTATTTATGCCTACAGAACGTAAGGGCAAAGTTGCATTATTCAATCACTGTCACTGGCGCTCATTGCACTGGTTTGGTGAGGACAGCAGTTTGCAAAGTGAAGAATATTTGGAGGAGGAGGAGAATTAGTTTAGTGTTTAACGTCCCGTCGACAACGAGGCCATTAGAGAGGGAGCGCAAACTTGGAATAGGGATGAATGGGCAAGGAAATCGGCATGCCCTTTATTTAAGAACGATCGTGGCATTCGCCTGAAGTAATTTAGGAAAACCACAGAAAACCTCAGTCTGGATGACCGGACTCGGGTTTGAACCGTAGTGTTTCGAATGTGAGTCCACTGTGCTAACCACTGCGGCATGTCGGTTGGCAAGAAGAATATTTGAAGGTACACTGTATATTGTAAGGATTATATTACATTTTTCAGGTATGAGCTAAGCTGATGCCTTACCGGTGGCTGACTTGCATTGCTAAGGCTTTCACTCTGTTCGCGGTACAGTTATTCTTGTTTTGCGCGTTTGAGATCGGTTTTTAATTTATCGATATTTGTACTGTCCTACTGTGTGATTTCAAAATGGTTCAAATGTCTCTGAGCACTATGCGACTTAACCTCTAAGGTCATCAATCCCCTAGAACTTAGGACTACGTAAACTAACCTAAGGACATCACACACATCCATGCCCGAGACAGGATTCGAACCAGCGACCGTAGCGGTCGCGCGGTTCCAGACTGTAGCACCTAGAACCGCTCGACCACCCCGACCGGCTTCTGTGATTTAATTTGGTATTAAGGACTAACGTAACCCCTTGTTGTGCTAGTAGACGCCTTGTAGGCGTTGTTGTTTAAATTGTGTGAATACATTGTTTTATGCAATCAGCATCTGTATTTTATTTGCAGAGTTCAAGCTACGGCCTATGATTTTGTCGCCTGGCACTTTACGACTCCCAGCTCATCGCTAGCCTCATTTTTCAAAACAATAGTTTCAAAGATGTAACTGCAAATAAACAAAAAATGAAATAAGTAACTTTACTCTTTCGAGATGATAATTAACCCTCAAGTACCACGGGTCGTGTGTCAGAGTGCTACAATTTTTTGTCTCATGATATTTCACACAACCCTGTAAAGTGAAATGGATTATACTGCGTACCTTCCGATTGAATGGAGATCTACTCTTGATAGAACTGTTGGGTTGTTAGTGTGCT
Organism: Schistocerca piceifrons; assembly: GCF_021461385.2. Taxonomy (NCBI): domain Eukaryota; kingdom Metazoa; phylum Arthropoda; class Insecta; order Orthoptera; family Acrididae; genus Schistocerca; species Schistocerca piceifrons. The sequence goes on along the minus strand of NC_060139.1, from coordinate 520,324,167 downwards.
TTACCTCGTCACGATTTTGTTGAATGTTACCGTTACTCCATTGCATGGATAGCTGAATCCCCTACGCAACGTGCTTTACGTAGGATGGATGCAGATGTCTAAGAAAGAATTAGCGAATGCTCAGATAAAGACTAGGACCCTGATTTCGAGATATTTACTGCTCACGACACTAATTCGGTGCAGGTAACGAAGTGGTGACGATGTGAAGAACGGACTTTTCCGTTGGAGGAACCAGGAGCCGCTATCTGACATAAGAACAAGACAACGTGACGTTCTGTAGCTGCGTGCACTGCTACAGATGACGAAAGGTGTAAGAAAAATCCCTGCTCTTTTGTAGGTATGAACAAGAAACAATTTTCTGAAAAACGAAAAACACCTGCCGTTGGGCCCCTTCACCTGAAGAGGAAAACAAGAAATTCGTGTCAACAGTGTGGTGTTTCGTTTTGTTTGGGCTCTTCTAAAGATGTCTGCAAGATATACATGCAGGCTGAAAAGCGATTAAAATTTGATTGAAGGCCTCATAAGACGGCAGGATTACTTCATACTTCATCTTTTAGAACTGTAGCTAAATTTCTCTCTTTATAAAATGATGGAGTGCAATAGATGCTCTAAGTTGAAATAATGGGTAGTGAAATCAAAGTTGATAACTGAAATGTGTTTTTCCCCACAGTTATATCGTGAATTTAGAATACTATCTTCTTGAAAAGAACCTGAATGTGAGCAGAGAAACTGTAATTTTGGTAATACATAAAATAAAAGTATCTTGCAAGTTATGATGTGTTTTAGATTCTAGTTGTTTTAAATTATGCAAAACCACAAAAAATTAAAAGTTCCTTAAAGCCTGCTTCCAAGAAGTGTAATAACTAGCGGAAAGTCAGAAAATATATATTCACCGGAACAATAGGTTTATATATAATAAATTAAAAGTGCAGTCTTAGACACCCCCATATTTACTGTCATCGTCCACAATAGCTAAGGGTAACTCAATAAGAATCCTTTGGATTTAAACAAATCTGTGACTGGCGGGTCAGAAACGAAGCGAGGATGCCGGTGAGCAGAAGCGGCCCGCCGGCCCCGGCCACTGTGCTGAGGCGTGCGCCCAGCCAACCGCCGAGCCCGGCGCCCACGTGCCCGGCCGCTGCAGTAACGCCGTCTGCCGGCTGCTGTTGACGTAATCTGGCGCGGCCCGCGGCGCGCGCTACACGGCAACACCCGTATCGGGTTGTGCGGCGCTGATGCCATCAGTGTTTAGCGGGCGGCGCCGCACAAGTCACCGCGCCGCCCAGGGGGCACGGCCGCCGCCTGCCGCCGGGCGCACGCTACCCGCTATAACCCGCAGAGCTGCGAAGCGAGTGGCGGGAAGAGCTAACACAACATTAACTAGAGGAGAAGCTCGTGGTTAACACTTTCGCAGTTGACTTCCTCCGGCAATGCGCATGCTGCACGCTGCGGGGTACGTTGAAGCCAGCGTCCATCGCATTGTGTTCCTCCGTTGCAAATGAAAATTGAGCACAGACGGAGAAGAAACTTTCTCTGTCTTCATCCTCTCCATCGATACTGTCGTCAGTGACCCCAAGAAACATGAAGAACGATACCTGACATACTGAAAGATCAGAATCCACAATAGCAACATTCAATGATTAAAACTTCCGTGCTGCGAGGCCGTGGTTGAACCATAGAAATTCTTCCTTCCCCACGGACAACATCTTCCGAGGTGAGTAAACGTCTGGCACGTGGACCATGTGGGGTCCCGTTTACATAGAGCGCATAGAGAGTGCCACCACTCATCAGGTGCTGTCGACATTGCAACTATCTCTGACTAACGCCAATACTCTCGATCACATGTAATCGATTCTCACTTCGTTGGTACAGAGTCGATCACTATATCTTATCTAATTTAAAACATTTCTTCTTTTCTGTTAAAATTTTTGTGCTGTTTATTAATCTCTAAGGCTTCTCTGTACAGATTAATAAACACAACAATAATTTCAACAGAAAAGAAGAAAGGCTTAAAGTTAGATAAGATAAGGTGGTCGAATTTGTACCAACGATGTAAGAATCGATTACCTGTGATCGACAATAGTGACGTTGGTTCAAATGGCTCTGAGCACTATGGGACTCAACTTCTGAGGTCATCAGTCTCCTAGAACTTACAACTACTTAAACCTAACTAACCTAAGGACATCACACACATCCAAGCCGGAGGCAGGATTCGAACCTGCGACCGTAGCGGTCGCGCGGCTCCAGACTGTAGCAGCTACAACCGCTCGACCACTAGGCCGGCAATGATGTTGGTCAGAGATACTTACACTGTCGACAGCACATGATAAGTGGTGGCGCCCTCTATGCTCTCTATATAAATGGGACCTCCACGACCCAGCAGGAAGTCTTTGACTTACCTCAATGTTGCCCCACGTGGCAACAAAACGTCAGGAGGAAGAATTTCTACTGTTCGACCACGGCCAGTTAGCCCGGAAGTTATAATCAATGAAGACGCCGGATATGAAAGCCTACACGTTGTCACAATAGCTACAGTATCTTCATCCGAAAATGAAAGAAAAATTCGTTCTCTCTGTCACGGGTAATGTACAACAAGTACAAGAGACAAGAGTAAATAGTAAGAGTAGACGACCAAGAACGATATGCTTGGATTAAAAAGGGTATAAGACAGAGATGTAGTCTTTCGCCATTACTGTTCATTCAGTACATCGAAGAACCAATGATGGAAATAAAACAAAGGTTCAGGAGAGGAATTAAAATTCAAGGTACAAGGATCTCAATGATACGATTCGCTAATGACATTGCTATCTTGAGTGAATGTGAAGAAGAGTTACATGATCTGCTGAATGGAATGTACAGTCTAATAAGTACAGAATACGGACTGCGAGTAAATCCAAGAAAGACGAAAGTATTGAGAGGTAGCAGAAATGAGAAAGCGAAAAACTTAACATCCGGATTGATGGTCACGAAGTAGATGAAGTTAAGGAATTCTGCTACCTAGGCAGTAAAATAACCAACGATGGACGGAGTAAGGAGGATATGCAAAGCAGACTAGCAATGACAAAAAGGGCATTTCGGCTAAGAGAAGTCTACTATTGTCAAAGATAGGCCTTAATTTGAGGAAGATATTTCTGAGAATAAATGTCTGGAGTACAGAATTGCGTGGTAAGGAAACATGGACTGTGGGAAAACCGGAACAGAAGAGAATCGAAGCATTTGAGATGTGGTGCTACAGATGAATGTTGAAAATTAGGTGGACTGATAAGGTAAGAAATGAAGATGTTGCGCGCAGAATCGGAGAGGAAAGGAATATGTGGAAAACACTGATCAGTAGATGGCGCAGGATGATAGGACACCTGCTAAGACATGAGGGAATGACTTCCATCTTACCAGAGGGAGCTGTAGAGAGCAAAAGCTGTAGTGAAAGGCAGAGATTGGAATACATCGTGCAAATAATTGAGCACGTAGGTTGCAAATGCTACTCGTGGGCGAAGAGGTTGGCACAAGATACGAATTCGTGACGGGCCGTGTCAAACCAGTCAGAAGACTGATGAGTCAAAAAAAAAAATCTAGCTTTTTTATTTTGCCTTCACCGTGAGTACACTATTTAGCTATCAACTAATTCACCACTTAACAATTAACATTGCCAGCATTTAAATTATTGGAATCACAGGTGACACGATTTCTTAGTGGTAATACATACAAATGAGCACAGTGTTGATGGGATCGAATCTCATCCAACTGATTGCAGATACAGCTCTCTAATGAACTGACAGGATTGAAACCAGTGTAAGCAACGTGTTTTGGGTTGAACCCATCTGTAATACTTTCCTTTACTAGTATATTTATTGATGTCTCCATTTTTCTTCCCCCTGACTTACATTTTACAGTTATATCACGACTTGATGTAAGTAGTTGATGAAGTGTTCTGAAAATGGGATCGACTGGTAATGAATAGATGGTGACTCGAATTGGGGAGTAAAGATCATTTGACTAAATAAAGGGATCAGTTCTTAGGACACAATTCGAAACAAGAAGGAATAGTCACTTTGGTGGAAGAGAGTACCAGCCTTAGATGGAGATCAAGGCTTGACTACCGTAGACAGGCAAAAGTTTAAAAAGTTTCTTCCATGGTTACGCAAATAAGAAGAAGCTTGCATACGAGAGGCTGCCATAGAGCCCTGTAACAAGTGGTTCAAATGGCTCTGAGCACTATGGGACTTAACATCTGAGGTCATCAGTCCCCTAGAATTTAGAACTACTTAAACCTAACTAACCTAAGGACATCACACACATCCATGCCCGAGGCAGGATGCGAACCTGCGACCGTAGAGGTCGCGCGGTTCCAAACTGAAGCGCCTAGAACCGCTCGGCCACACTGGCCGGTGCCCTGTAACAAACTAGTCTTCAGACCGAAGACTACAGTAACAGCATGTTGCGCAGCAAATAACTGACTGACGCAGCTAAGTAAATTAAGACATCTGCCACAGCTAATAGAAGAGACCGCATAAAAGGGGCTGACCGGAGCTGACTAAATGCTTTTGCTTTGGAAGTTGCTTGGTGACAGAACAGCAACTGTAGTTACGATACCAGGAAATTACCACATGCCTAAGTGTACCTGAGAGGCCCGAGTTCAATTACCACCAAGTCATCAAAAAAGCGAGCCATCAGAATGTTGGTGGTCCGGTTAATGTGACTTACGTGGTCGAAACCGATGCTATAGAGAAACAAAGGTAGGCTAACACTATACAAATACTCGCCATTTTTATTTAACGGTATCGCAGTCTGCCAGTCACCAGAAAGGGCGGAGGACCTATTTCGGGCCGCGCGGGACTAGCCGAGTGGTCTAGGCGCTGCTTTCATGGACTGTGCGGCTGTTCCTGGTGGAGGTTCGAGTCCTCCTTCGGGCATGGGTGTGTGTGTTTGTCCTTAGGATTATTTAGGTTAAGTAGTGTGTAAGTTTAGGGACTGATGACCTTAGCAATTAAGTCCCATAAGATTTCACACACGTTTGAACATTTGAACCTAATTCGGTCCACGAATCTAAGAGAGTACATGGCTCAGACAGTCACCCTCTCTGGGCTCTTTCACTGCTGGTACCAAGTCCGATGCAGTGGTTTTAACACCTTCCAAACGGAGGATCCCCTGTGGGCCTACTTCAGCTTCCGCCAGCCTCGTATCCTGGAAGTCAAGGGCTCGAGCGTGGGGCCACGCAGCCGTGCAACCACCGTCGCCTGTAGAGGCAAACTCTGTGCTTCTTCTCTCTTCTGAAATGAGCAGCCACCACTGATGCTGGGAGCCATACTACCACCCACCTTTGAGCCACAACATTATTCTGTGCGCTATGTTCTGTGATGCCTGGCTACTCTGCATTACGAGGCGCCGCTCGCTGCTGTGGCGACAGTTCTCGCTGAACCGCTGCCCTCATCACTACCAACTGCACGGCACGGACGGCCTCCCACTGCCATCAGCGCCTCCTTGCGTCCTGGGGCGCAGAATCCTCCATTACGACTGTTGTAGTTGATGAAACATAAACGAATGTGTTGGAGATGATGTTTCTGCGACGAGACGTCGGACGAGTACCAGTCATCCACTGACCAGCCTGTTGTAGCCCCGCCCAGGATGGTGGACTACTGGCATCCTGACCGCCACTAAGCTGTGCCTTCACCCTCCACGGAGATCATTCACCGTTGCTACTACAAACAGTAACTCAACCATATACTTTCAGCGAAAGTGAATTGAATACATGTGAACCTTACTTACATCTTGAGAAGTGTTGGGGCATCAGTCAATCCAGATGTTAATCTGAAAGGGAGTCATTGTACTTATCTAAGTTTAGTCGGGAAGCAGTGGATTCGACACTGTGAGGACTCAATACATGGGGTCTTATGAAGTAACATATATTGGTGGAATTGTGTAGATGTTTCCTGTGTTATGCACTTTGTTATCAACGAAATGGTAATTCCTGTCTTTTGGAGAACATCTCACTGAGATCTACCAGCGCTGCCCGCAACTTCAGTGCGCTGACATGAAGTTCCGCATATTGTGAGAGACGGGCCATCGATATATGATCTGCATCTGAGCACAAACCAATGGATTTTATTACACCTCTGTTATTCCCTTTACATAAAGACCGCGGTGAAATTAAAAGCATAGGCAGCAACAGTGAGAGTGTCCGACCAATTACAATGTAAAATTCAGAAGAAGCAGCGTGTAGGTGGAAAGAGTGCACCAAAGGCTTCTACAAGAGGGAGATGCCTGATCAAGTATTGGGACAATAAATGGGAATCGCTACGGAGGGCCAAGGAATCCGTTACAGTAATCCATTAACAGCGTTAGAGTTTAAGAGAAATATCGAAAACTGGTGATCAAATAAGTCAAATGCATAGACTGGTGGAAAGATAATTAACATCTGTTAATGTTGGTCTACAGACTCAGAGATAAGGAGATCCTATACATATTCGGCGAGAAGAGGAACATGTGGAAACATTGAAAAAAGAAGAGACAAGACGTTAGGACATGCGTTAAGACTTCAAGGACTGACTTCCAGAGTATCTGAGATTCCTTTTTCTTTCTCTTTTTCTGAGTCATCAGTCTTCTGACTGGCTTCATGCGGCCTGCTACGACATCTGCCCTGTACCAACGTTTACATCTGAGAGCAGCAATTGCACCCTACGTCCTCAATTATTTGCAAGACATATTCCAATCTCTGTCTCCCTTTTCAGTTTTTACACTCTACAGTTCCATCTAGATATACCATGATGCCTTAACCGATGTCATACCGTCTTGTCCCTTCTTCTTGTCAGTGTTTTCCGTATGTTCTTTTCCTCGCAAATTCTGCGGAGAATCTCCTCATTCCTTACCTTACCAGTCCGTCTAATTTTCAACATTCGTCTGTAGCACCACATGTCAAAGACTTCGATTGTCTTCTGTTCTGGTTTTTCATAGTCCATGTCTCACTACCACGCAATGCTGTGCTTCAAATATATATTTTCAAACATTTCTTCCACACATTAGGACCTACGTGTTTGATATTAGCAGACTTCCAGGAAAGCCATTTTCACCAGTGATAGTCTGCTTTTTACGTCCTCCTTGCTTTGTCCGTCAAAGATTATTTTGCTGCCTAGTTAGCCGAACTCCTTAACTTCACATACTTCGAGGTCCCCAATGTTATTTTTAAGTTCCTCGCTGTTCTCATTTCTGCCACTTCTCACTAGTTTCGTTCGTTTATTAGTTTTGCTCTAAGTCTATATTTTGTACTCATTAGATTCTTCCTTTCATTCAACACATCTGGCAATTCCTCTTCTCTTTCACTGAGGATAGCAGTATCATCAGCGAAAGTTATTATTGATATTCTTTTACCCTGAATTATAAGTCCACTCTTGAATCATTATTTTTATTTCCCTTATTGGATGTTCGATGCATAGATTGAATAATACGGCTATGACTGCATCCCTGTGTTACCCCGTTCTTAATCAAAGCATTTCGTTCTTGGTCTTCCAGTCTTACTGTTCCCTCTTGGTTTTTTTTTTTTTTATGTATTCTATCTTACTCGCCCCCCCCCCCCCCCCATGAACCATGGACCTTGCCGTTGGTGGGGAGGCTTGCGTGCCTCAGCGATACAGATAGCCGTACCGTAGGTGCAACCACAACGGAGGGGTATCTGTTGAGAGGCCAGACAAACGTGTGGTTCCTGAAGAGGGGCAGCAGCCTTTTCAGTAGTTGCAAGGGCAACAGTCTGGATGATTGACTGATCTGGCCTTGTAACAATAACCAAAACGGCCTTGCTGTGCTGGTACTGCGAACGGCTGAAAGCAAGGGGAAACTACAGCCGTAATTTTTCCCGAGGGCATGCAGCTTTACTGTATGATTACATGATGATGGCGTCCTCTTGGGTAAAATATTCCGGAGGTAAAATAGTTCCCCATTCGGATCTCCGGGCGGGGAATACTCAAGAGGATGTCGTTATCAGGAGAAAGAAAACTGGCGTTCTACGGATCGGAGCGTGGAATGTCAGATCCCTTAATCGGGCAGGTAGGTTAGAAAATTTAAAAAGGGAAATGGATAGGTTGAAGTTAGACATAGTGGGAATTAGTGAAGTTCGGTGGCAGGAGGAACAAGACTTCTGGTCAGGTGACTACAGGGTTATAAACACAAAATCAAATAGGGGTAATGCAGGAGTAGGTTTAATAATGAATAGGAAAATAGGAATGCGGGTAAGCTACTACAAACAGCATAGTGAACGCATTATTGTGGCCAAGATAGATACGAAGCCCACGCCTACTACAGTAGTACAAGTTTATATGCCAACTAGCTCTGCAGATGACGAAGAAATTGAAGAAATGTATGATGAAATAAAAGAAATTATTCAGATTGTGAAGGGAGACGAAAATTTAATAGTCATGGGTGACTGGAATTCGAGTGTAGGAAAAGGGAGAGAAGGAAACATAGTAGGTGAATATGGATTGGGGGACAGAAATGAAAGAGGAAGCCGCCTGGTCGAATTTTGCACAGAGCACAACATAATCATAACTAACACTTGGTTTAAGAATCATGAAAGAAGGTTGTATACATGGAAGAACCCTGGCGATACTAAAAGGTATCAGATAGATTATATAATGGTAAGACAGAGATTTAGGAACCAGGTTTTAAATTGTAAGACATTTCCAGGGGCAGATGTGGACTCTGACCACAATCTATTGGTTATGACCTGTAGATTAAAACTGAAGAAACTGCAAAAAGGTGGGAATATAAGGAGATGGGACCTGGATAAACTAAAAGAACCAGAGGTTGTACAGAGATTCAGGGAGAGCATAAGGGAGCAACTGACAGGTATGGGGGAAATAAATACAGTAGAAGAAGAATGGGTAGCTTTGAGGGATGAAGTAGTGAAGGCAGCAGAGGATCAAGTAGGTAAAAAGACGAGGGCTAGTAGAAATCCTTGGGCAACAGAAGAAATATTGAATTTAATTGATGAAAGGAGAAAATATAAAAATGCAGTAAGTGAAACAGGCAAAAAGGAATACAAACGTCTCAAAAATGAGATCGACAGGAAGTGCAAAATGGCTAAGCAGGGATGGCTAGAGGACAAATGTAAGGATGTAGAGGCCTATCTCACTAGGGGTAAGATAGATACCGCCTACAGGAAAATTAAAGAGACCTTTGGAGATAAGAGAACGACTTGTATGAATATCAAGAGCTCAGATGGAAACCCAGTTCTAAGCAAAGAAGGGAAAGCAGGAAGGTGGAAGGAGTATATAGAGGGTCTATACAAGGGCGATGTACTTGAGGAAAATATTATGGAAATGGAAGAGGATGTAGATGAAGATGAAATGGGAGATATGATACTGCGTGAAGAGTTTGACAGAGCACTGAAAGACCTGAGTCGAAACAAGGCTCCCGGAGTAGACAATATTCCATTGGAACTACTGACGGCCGTGGGAGAGCCAGTCCTGACAAAACTCTACCATCTGGTGAGCAAGATGTATGAAACAGGCGAAATACCCTCAGACTTCAAGAAGAATATAATAATTCCAATCCCAAAGAAAGCAGGTGTTGACAGATGTGAAAATTACCGAACTATCAGCTTAATAATCACAGCTGCAAAATACTAACACGAATTCTTTACAGACGAATGGAAAAACTAGTAGAAGCCAACCTCGGGGAAGATCAGTTTGGATTCCGTAGAAACACTGGAACACGTGAGGCAATACTGACCTTACGACTTATCTTAGAAGAAAGATTAAGGAAAGGCAAACCTACGTTTCTAGCATTTGTAGACTTAGAGAAAGCTTTTGACAATGTTGACTGGAATACTCTCTTTCAAATTCTAAAGGTGGCAGGGGTAAAATACAGGGAGCGAAAGGCTATTTACAATTTGTACAGAAACCAGATGGCAGTTATAAGAGTCGAGGGACATGAAAGGGAAGCAGTGGTTGGGAAGGGAGTAAGACAGGGTTGTAGCCTCTCCCCGATGTTGTTCAATCTGTATATTGAGCAAGCAGTAAAGGAAACAAAAGAAAAATTCGGAGTAGGTATTAAAATTCATGGAGAAGAAATAAAAACTTTGAGGTTCGCCGATGACATTGTAATTCTGTCAGAGACAGCAAAGGACTTGGAAGAGCAGTTGAATGGAATGGACAGTGTCTTGAAAGGAGGATATAAGATGAACATCAACAAAAGCAAAACAAGGATAATGGAATGTAGTCTAATTAAGTCGGGTGATGCTGAGGGAATTAGATTAGGAAATGAGGCACTTAAAGTAGTAAAGGAGTTTTGCTATTTGGGGAGCAAAATAACTGATGATGGTCGAAGTAGAGAGGATATAAAATGTAGGCTGGCAATGGCAAGGAAAGCGTTTCTGAAGAAGAGAAATTTGTTAAAATCCAGTATAGATTTAAGTGTCAGGAAGTCATTTCTGAAAGTATTCGTATGGAGTGTAGCCATGTATGGAAGTGAAACATGGACGATAAATAGTTTGGACAAGAAGAGAATAGAAGCTTTCGAAATGTGGTGCTACAGAAGAATGCTGAAGATTAGATGGGTAGATCACATAACTAATGAGGAAGTATTGAATAGGATTGGGGAGAAGAGAAGTTTGTGGCACAACTTGACCAGAAGAAGGGATCGGTTGGTAGGACATGTTCTGAGGCATCAAGGGATCACCAATTTAGTATTGGAGGGCAGCGTTGAGGGTAAAAATCGTAGAGGGAGACCAAGAGATGAATACACTAAGCAGATTCAGAAGGATGTAGGTTGCAGTAGGTACTGGGAGATGAAAATGCTTGCACAGGATAGAGTAGCATGGAGAGCTGCATCAAACCAGTCTCAGAACTGAAGACCACAACAACAACAACATCTTACTCGCCTTTCCCTAAGGCTTACCACTATTTTCCCTAAAATTTCGAATATGTTGTACCATTTTACATTGTCGAACGCTTTGTGTAGGTCGGCATATCCTATGAAGGTGTCTTGATTTTTCTTCATTCTTGATTCCATTATCAACCACAACGTCAGATCTGCCTCTCTGGTGCCTTTACCTTTTCTATTGCTAAACTGATCGTTATCTAACAGATCCTCAATTTTCTTTTACATTCTTATGCATTTTATTCTTCTTAGCTACGTGGCTATACGAGCCGTTAAGCTGGTTATAATTTTCGCTCTTCTCGGCGCTTGTTATCTAGCGAACTGTGTGGATAATGTTTTACGAAAATCTGATGGTATATCGCCAGTCTCACCCATTCTAAAGACCAACGAGAATGGCCGTTTTTGCCGCTTCCCCAAATGACTTAGGGAATTCCGGTGGGGGCTATAAATGGTAAAAACTGTAAAGGAAAATGGAGGCTGCAATATGTCTAACAAATATTACTGAGTACATTTCACGTAAATGCTACTCCGAGGTAGGGAGGTTGGGACTGGTGAGGAATTAGTGGTAGGCCACACCAAACAAATCAGAAGACTGTTGTCAAAAAACGTATTAATAGCAATGAAATTCTAAACTATGATTCGAATGCTTAGCGAAAAATAGGCTAGGCGCCAGTGTTGGGAACGTTTTTATAGCTGCTGCTCTGTAAAACATAAGGAGGAGATAGAAAGTTAAGGTATTAATAAACTCGGTGGAACAGAATGAGCATGTTTCCATAGGTCTTCCAGTCAGCTTCATTCAGCGAACGGTTAAGTTACACTGTAGTAATGTAGTGGTGTTCTTCATTAGAACGTGGCACGGAGACACCATTTGGATGACTGTACATGGAGAAGAGTCACCGAGAAACTGAAAGATACATTAAGTGTAGCGAATGTAGCCCAGGAGTTTGGTATTTTCTCAGCGTTGTTTCACGTGTATGGGGAGCATTCTGCAGCAAAGACACAGCTGCCAGATAAACAATTGGTCGACAACGGTCAACTGCAGCAGCAGATGACCATTACATTGTACAACAGGCAGAAAAGGTTTCAGATCAAACAGCGGGTGCAATTGCCCCACAGTGGCACGGCGATATCATGGGAGTGGTCTCATTTCCCGACGAGCAATACGTTGTATTCCGTTGACTCCTGCACATCAGCGCCACGGTCGGTGACGGTGCCATGATGGTAGGGACTGGACCAACGAGGAGAGGGGTCGCGTGGTCTTCTCGGATCAGAGCAGATACAGCCTGAGTTGTGACCCTCCTATAGAAGGAGGCATAATGTTGCGTCAGCGCACTGACCCCCAAATCTTGGAACACTTACCGACAACGTTATTGTGACACTGTGCATCTTTTCAGAGATCTGCTCGGCCCTGACTTCATTTCTACGATCGCATCAATCAGAGCAGGTGGAGGAGCACATGAAACGCGATAATATACGCCGAAGTGACTAGTCTGCCCGTTTCCTCCGACTTCAGATTCCATGGAGCACGCGTCAGATGTGTCGGGGAGTAGTATTGCGGGAGGTCGACATGCATAACGACCACACAGCGTTGAATTTTGTCATTCTGAGAGTACTGAGGGCGACCTGTTTTAATTGCAAAGACCATTCAACAGCCAAGATCGCATAAAATATTTCCTTTTTTTTATTTTTTAAGGGAACCTGCCTCAACACACTTTGCTAGCATGAATATGTTTTACAACACAAGATTTTAAGACCTGAAGATGACAGCAAAGTCTGTTGAAACCAGTTGTCTTAAATAAAGAAACATTTTATGCGATCTAGAGTGTTAAATGGTTTATATAATCATACAGCTGTTGTCAACCGCGCTGGTGATGGAATGGAACATCCTACCACAAGAACTACTTACCAACATTCTTGCCAACATGGGAGCAAATTGCAGTGCAGGCGTTGCCATAGGCGGTGTCGTATTCTGCCCACTCGTCTAATTTTGGGTTCCTAAAAATATGATAATATCTAGTGGGGTCAGTACAGATTCTCAATACAATGTAATTTGTGTGCTGATATGTGTTACAGGCGGATCAAACATGTTGATTGGAAGCTCTCATAACTCCCTGTCTCAGAAGGTATGGAAGTGGAATATTTGAAGGAAAACACAATGAACAAGTTACGAGAGTACAGAATATTATACTTACCTTGTATGCCTTGTGGGGTGGCCGAGCGGTCTAGGGCGCCTTGCCACGGTTCGCGCGGCTCACCACGTTGGAGATTAGAGTCCTCCCTCGGGCATGGGTGTCTGTGTTGTCCTTAGTGTAAGTTAGTTTAAGTTAGATTAAGTAGAGTGTAAGCCTAGGGACCGATGACCTCAGCAATTCAGTCCCATAGGAACTTACCACAAATTCAAAAATGTACCTTGTGACTGGATCGAAGAATTTATATCCAGTGAAACACAGAATGTCATTTATAAAAGAGGTAAGTATTCACATAAAAAAGTGATTTCGATCGTACTCAAGTAGAATACGTACAAATGATCTAGCGTTTAACTTCGGCTATTCTTGGGTGATGCTGTTGTATGTAGGATGTCATGAAACTACAAAATTGTCATCAATATGTATAATGTCGTAAAAATTTGAGAGGTATGCCTCTGGTGCCCAAACAAATTAAAGATTTTATTATCCTTTACAAATATGAAATCATTTTAGATCATTCCAGTTATTGTGCATAAAGTAAGGATCTACTTTGAATTCAAAGTAGATACTGGCTCTTCCGTCACTTTTTATGTAAATTATTATAGACACACCAAAGAAAGTTTTGCATCAACCCAGTTAACAGAACTCCTGAAGATAGACGTTGTCTGTGGATACTGCATCACAGACACAGTCCCTTTGACTGTTCAGATATGTCACTAAACTCGCGCAAAGATGTAAACAAACATGTATGAGCAGCGCCTATTAGACGAAGGGGATCCGACAGCCAATCAGTTCCAGTCATTCCACCAGGAAGGAGGTACACGGCTCGAGTTGTCTGTACATCAACCTTGCCTAGACGGTCAATACCTTGGTTCGATCGCATCTGCATTGTTACCTTGTGCCAGGAAGGGCTCAGACGTCTCAGAGTGAACCAAAGTGATGTTGTTCGGATATGGAGGAGATGCAGAGATACAGAAACTGTCGATGACATGCCTCGCTCAAGCCGCCCAAGAGTTCCTACTGCAGTGGATGACCGTTACCTACGGATAATGGCTCGGAGGAACCCTGACAGAAGCGCCACCATATTGAATAATGCTTTTCATCCAGCCACGGGACGTCGTGTTACGACTCAAACTATGCTCAATAGGCTGCATGATGCGCAACTTCACTCCCAGCGTCCATGGCGAGGTCAAGCTCTGCAACCACACCATGCAGCACGGTACAAATGGGCCCAATAACATGCCGAATCGACCGCTCAGGATTGGCATCACGTTCTCTTCGCCGATGTGTGTCGCATATACCTTCAACCAGACCGTCGTCGGAGACGTGTTTGGAGGCAACCCGGTCAGGCTGAACGCCTTAGACGCACTGTCCAGCGAGTGCAGCAAGGTGGAGGTTCCCTAATGTTTTGGGGTGGCAGTAAGGTGGGGCCGACGGACGCTGCTGATGGTCACGGAAGGCGCCGTGACGGCTGTAATCTACATGAATGCCATCTTCCGACCGATAGAGCAACCGTATCGGCGGCATATTGGCGACGCACTCGTCTTCATGGACTACAATGGACAGCATGTTCTCGAGACATGACCCTTATCGAACATGCGTGCGATAGATTGAAACGGGCTGCTTATGGACGACGTGACCCACCAACCACTCTGAGGGATCAACGCCGAATCGCAGTTGAGGAGGACAATCTGGACCAAAAGTGGCTTGAACTTTTGGGTCGTATGCCACGACGAATACAGGCATGCATCAATGCAAGAGGATGTGCTACTGGGTATTAGAGGTACCGGTGTGTACAGCACCCTGGACCACCACCGCTGAAGATATCGCTGTAAGGTGGTACAACATGGAATGTGTGGTTTCCATGAGCAATAATATGGGCGGAAATGATGTTTATGTTGTTAAAAAAAAATGGTTCAGATGGCTCCGAGCACTATGGGACTTAACTTCTGTGGTCATCAGTCCCCTAGAACTTAGAACTGCTTAAACCTAACTTACCTAAGGACATCACACACAGCCATGCCCGCGGCAGGATTCGAACCGGCGACCGTAACAGTCGCGCGGTTCCAGACTGTAGCGCCTAGAACCGCTCGGCCACCCCTATGTTGTTCTCTATTGCAATTTTCTGTACAGGTTCCAGAACTCTCGGAACCGAGGCGATGCAAAACTGTTTTTGTTGTGTTTATAATTATTTGAACTGTGTGAACTGGAGTCAGTTAGGGCAACGAGAATAACAAAATTGGCATTAAGTATTACACAGAGACTTCCCTGATCAGTAATGCGGCGAGTGAAATGAAGGAGACAGAATGAAGCTGTGGAAAGTAGGGCTGAACCCGGCAGTGGTGATTGCTAATTAGTCCATTAGGCTGGCAGAGCGACCAATCTCATTAAAATAACTCGTTGGCGGCACTGGACGTGTCGCACGCCCTTTCACTGCGCCTTGCCGTTTCCTGCTGTGGGCGGCAACGGGCGAGCGCGGCTCTGGAAGATAGCCGCTCACGTGTCACCCGCATGGCAGGGGCTACAACACGCGCTTATTGGGCGTGGTTGTCTGCCTATCTGCTGATACGCACAAATTTCGTATTTAAATTGCATTTTTTTTGAGTCCCCAGTCTTCTGATTGGTCTGAAGCGGCACATCACGAATTCGTCTCCTGTGCCAAATTCTTCATATCGGAGTAGCACTTGCAGCCTACCTTCTGAATTATTTGCCGGATGTATTCCAGTCGCTGTCTTCTTCTATGACTCCCTGTAGTGTCACGAAACTTATTCCCTCATGTCTTAAGAGATGTCCTATCATCCTTTCCCTTCTCCTTGTCAGTGATTTCCACATATTCCTTTCCTCTCCGATTCTGCACAGAACCCCCCCAGTCCCTACTTCATCAGTCTACCTAACTTTCAACATTCGTCTATAGCACCATATCTCAGATGCTTCAGTTCTGTTCCGGATTTCCCACAGTCCATGTTTCACTACCCTACAGTTCTGTGCTCCGAACGTACATTCTCATAAATTTCTTCCTCAAATGAAGGCCTGTGTTTGATACCAGTAGACTTCTCTTGGCCAGGAATGCCCTTCTTGCCAGAGCTAGTTTGCTTTTAATGTCCTCCTTGCTCCATCCGTCATTGATGACTTTGCTGCCTAGGTAAATCAATTTCTTAACGTCACCTACCTGGTGACTATCAATTCCAATGTTAAGTTCCACGCTGTTCTCATTTCTGCTACTTCTCATTACTTTAGTCTTTCTCTTATTTACTCTCAATCCATATTCTGTAGTCCTTAGACTGTTAATCCTATTCAGCTGATCTTGCAGTTTTTCTTTACTTCCACTGAGGGTAGCAATGGCATCAGCGAATAGTATCATTGATATCCTTTTACTTTTAATTTCAATTCCACTCCTGAACCTTCTTTTATTTCCATCCTTGCATTTTCGATGTATAGATTGAACAGTAGGGGCGGAAGACTACATCCATGATACACGCCTATTTTGATCCGAGCACCTTGTTCTTTGTCTTCCCGTCTTATTATTCCCTCTTGGCTCTCACAAACCGTGTATTTCCCGTCTCTGCACATAGCTTACCCCTATTTTCCTCAAGACTTTTAACGTCTTGCACCATTTTACATTGTCAAACGCTTTTTCCAGGTCGACAGATCCTATCGACGTGTCTTGATTCTTCTTCAGATTTGCCTCCCATATCAATCGCGACGTCGCGCCAAACTGATCGTCATCTAACAGAACGTCAATTTTTTCCATGATTGTGATATTATTCTTGTTAGCAACTTGAACGCATGAACTGTAAAGATTATCGTGCGATAATTCCCACACTTGCGTATCAAATAAATAAATCTGTAACAAGATATTTCCTGATGGAATGTAATGGTGAATATGAAGAACACTTCTTCTCATTGCCCTCTTCTGATCTTTATTTCACGTAGCCTCAGGCGAATAGGCGGTCGTAATAAAATAATGTCCTTTTTTGGTATTTCGACATAACTGTCATCAAGGAGTGTGACAGAATGAAATTTAAAATGTTTACTTAACATCACAAACTGTCGTCAAACCACTGTCACTAAGGAAATGAAATTTTTGAAAGCTTACATAACTAGTTTCCACGTTGAGGCGTCATTTTAAAATGTGATCACAAACCTGGAAAACTACATTAATTATTAAAATCGCACGTCTTTGATCTCTTAATGATTTTAGTGTTTTTTTCGTTATAATTTAAACAAGTGTGGTTGAAATTAATGTAATTTTCCAGGTCATTTGAAAATGGTGGTGCAGCGTGTCAAAAGAAGTTATTTAACCCTTTAAAAATTTCTGTGTTTTAGTGACTGCGGCTTGTGTCAAACACCACACTGTGAGATGGAGCAGTCCAAGACGTGCAAGATCCAGAAATCTGAACCCACATGTACAGGCCCGGGAGAGACACTGCTATGGTGGGTGGGGCGGCTGCCTGTGGTAGGTCAGGATGTCTGCAATACAGAACCCTGGCCGTGATTGCAGCGGTATAGTGGCAGTGGGTCCTCTGTCTTGGGAACAGTATTGTTTGGAATAAATCCCTTTTTCTCATAACAAGCCACCGCAGTGAGGATGGTACTGAGAAGGCTGCCAACACCCTCTGTGATGTAAGCTGGCCTCGCCCAACCTGAGCACTTGTGTCACCAGTGGCCTGGTGGACAGACAACAGATGGCGCCTTCCATCAGGCGATGGCGGTAGACGGTATAGAGACGCCATCAGCATGTTGTCTGTATCGTTAAATCAAGAATTGAGCGGAGTAGCGTGAGTCGGCCAGCACATGTTTCCCACAGAAGCTAGCTTGACATCTTCGCTCAGCTGGTCGTATACCACACCAGGCAGGATCAAACTGCCGTCCCCAGGATGCTGGTAGCATAAGCCTGCACAGGACGATGATGAGTAACCACAGGGTGTGCCCGCATAGTGCGATGAACAGCGACAATCCTTGTTCTCTTGCGTGGTGACAGCTGGGCATATACACTCCTGGAAATGGAAAAAAGAACACATTGACACCGGTGTGTCAGACCCACCATACTTGCTCCGGACACTGCGAGAGGGCTGTACAAGCAATGATCACACGCACGGCACAGCGGACACACCAGGAACCGCGGTGTTGGCCGTCGAATGGCGCTAGCTGCGCAGCATTTGTGCACCGCCGCCGTCAGTGTCAGCCAGTTTGCCGTGGCATACGGAGCTCCATCGCAGTCTTTAACACTGGTAGCATGCCGCGACAGCGTGGACGTGAACCGTATGTGCAGTTGACGGACTTTGAGCGAGGGCGTATAGTGGGCATGCGGGAGGCCGGGTGGACGTACCGCCGAATTGCTCAACACGTGGGGCGTGAGGTCTCCACAGTACATCGATGTTGTCGCCAGTGGTCGGCGGAAGGTGCACGTGCCCGTCGACCTGGGACCGAACCGCAGCGACGCACGGATGCACGCCAAGACCGTAGGATCCTACGCAGTGCCGTAGGGGACCGCACCGCCACTTCACAGCAAATTAGGGACACTGTTGCTCCTGGGGTATCGGCGAGGACCATTCGCAACCGTCTCCATGAAGCTGGGCTACGGTCCCGCACACCGTTAGGCCGTCTTCCGCTCACGCCCCAACATCGTGCAGCCCGCCTCCAGTGGTGTCGCGACAGGCGTGAATGGAGGGACGAATGGAGACGTGTCGTCTGCAGCGATGAGAGTCGCTTCTGCCTTGGTGCCAATGATGGTCGTATGCGTGTTTGGCGCCGTGCAAGTGAGCGCCACAATCAGGACTGCATACGACCGAGGCACACAGGGCCAACACCCGGCATCATGGTGTGGGGAGCGATCTCCTACACTGGCCGTACACCACTGGTGATCGTCGAGGGGACAGTGAATAGTGCACGGTACATCCAAACCGTCATCGAACCCATCGTTCTACCATTCCTAGACCGGCAAGGGAACTTGCTGTTCCAACAGGACAATGCACGTCCGCATGTATCCCGTGCCACCCAACGTGCTCTAGAAGGTGTAAGTCAACTACCCTGGCCAGCAAGATCTCCGGATCTGTCCCCCATTGAGCATGTTTGGGACTGGATGAAGCGTCGTCTCACGCGGTCTGCACGTCCAGCACGAACGCTGGTCCAACTGAGGCGCCAGGTGGAAATGGCATGGCAAGCCGTTCCACAGGACTACATCCAGCATCTCTACGATCGTCTCCATGGGAGAATAGCAGCCTGCATTGCTGCGAAAGGTGGATATACACTGTACTAGTGCCAACATTGTGCATGCTCTGTTGCCTGTGTCTATGTGCCTGTGGTTCTGTCAGTGTGATCATGTGATGTATCTGACCCCAGGAATGTGTCAATAAAGTTTCCCCTTCCTGGGACAATGAATTCACGGTGTTCTTATTTCAATTTCCAGGAGTGTAGGTGGCCCAGTCTTGAACCCTGGTCCACCCGGAAGCTGGCCAACTCCAGATGTCAATCACCTAGTAAGTGGTCCACCAGTGGAAAGGCACTACGTCGGCAAAGACCAGAATTAACACATGCGGTGATCTGGATCTATTAAAATTAACGAGCAGTGGTGGTGGCATGTCAGCTTGAAGACTATTATGGAGATCGACTTGTGACCACCAGCTGATGATGAGTGAGACTGAGTGTCTAAATTTGGCAGTATATGTGCATGTCTGGGCTACTATCTTTTCCGCAATGGTAGCTGTTTTTCCCTCCAAGTCAAGGTGTGAGGCCCGACCACGGCATCATTGTTCAATGTCATGTGAGCAAAATGGTTCAAATGGCTCTGAGCACTATGCGACTTAACTTCTGAGGTCATCAGTCGCCTAGAACTCAGAACTAATTAAACCTAACTAACCTAAGGACATCACACACATCAATGCCCGAGGCAGGATTCGAACCTGCGACCGTAGCGTCGCTCGGTTAAAGACTGTAGCGCCTAGAACCGCACGGCCACTCCGGCCGGCACATGTGAGCAACTCCACACATGTGGGCAACGTGCTCACATGTGGCGTCATGTGAGGAACTCCACAGTACTGGCGCTAATGTAATTACCTCGCAACTTCTCCTTTCAGAAGCCTTCGGTGGCTCAGATCTCAAGTGGTTGGCGGTTTTCCGCCTAAAGTAGATATAGATTACACAAAGTTGAGTCAGAAGCACAACAATATCAGAAATCTGGTTTCATCATGTCCATGCTCGTCTTCACATACCCTGTTAGTTTTGTCATCAATTCTCATCATATTCAGTATGACCTGATCAAAGTCCATCAATTGCGTAGTGTGCCACTCAGTAGTATCTTTATTCCTACTTGTTACCTCTCTCATCTATCACTCAACTCTCGAATATCATCATTATCGATAGTCCCAACGACTGTCTTTGGCAATCTTCCCCATCATCCAGGTGCAGATGACCTTGCCATTTAGGACCCTAAAACACTAATCGTAATCATAATTCCCTGCATTCTGCCTTCGTCTCTTACTTTGCCGAAATCACCACTTCTCCCCAGTATCATAAACTGACGAACTAGTTTATAAAAAAATTCCCCAGTACGAGTGACTAACACACACTTCATTCCCGAACATTCCTCATAAGACCATTTACTTCAACGTGTACTATAAAAACTTTACATAAAATACTGTGTCACATTCACACCTTCTTTCACTCTTATAACTAAGATCAATTAAAAATAATAATTAACAATAATTAGAAAATTAAACAAACAGAACTGCAAATAAAAATAGCACTATCTTGACTGCAGCTCAAAGATTGTCCATCAGCTTGTGAACCCTACCAGATCCCATAGAAACTGCATACACTTGGGCAACTGACACCACCTGTCCTGCATGTGACTCATACTACACGTCTGTTCACTGCTGTTACGATCTAAAGAGGCACGACTTAAGGCGCCAAGTCTCAAGGGCCATTGCCCTTCATGTCCGGATAACACATGGTCATGCTCCTCTTTCAACATTTCCTGTAGCAGTGCAACACTGCTATGATCCAAGTGCTCATATTACACCTATCTTCCTACTCAGTCCGTCTGAGTTACCACGTTACTTGCCCAAACTGTGAATATCTTCAATGTCGAATTTACTTAGTCTCAGCACCCACCGAGTCAGAATGATCGATGGATTCTTTACGCTTAACAACAATTTTAGCACAGCATAGTCTCTTAATACATTGAATTTATTGACATAGAGATAATATCTGAAGCATCTGAAACTGCAAATGAGACATAACATTTCTTGTTCTCTGGATGGTTAGTTCCTCTCAGAACTATTCAGTTGTCATGACATGTAGGGCACTGGGTTTTCTTTATCCTGAATCCCTTGGCTTAGAGAACATCCTATCACACGGACGGAAGTATCACAAGAAAGCATAAACTCCTTCTCGTAGATATTCGTGGCTTCTTCAGTATCTCAGATTTGACTTGACATTCTGCCATCTTTGTAACATAACACCCTTCTGTGAGTGATCTTGCAATATTCACAAATCACATTTCAAATTTGCTATCGTAATTAGCTAAAGACACCGAAGAATGACTTAAGCATTTTACTCTACAAACATCATGTGTCAATCTCGGATCTGTTTATTCACCATACTGGCCAACCAAATGTCCAGTCTGTTCACTTGTGATAATTCAAAGTAACAACAGTTCTCGATATTCTGGCGTGCAGAACACCAGGTGGGTTTGTGGTGCAAGGGCAATGATAACCGGTGAAGAATAGTGTTCTATCAGTATTGTTATGTATGCAGATAAAATTAATGAAACGCTGGTGGAAACACCAAAAGAGCAGGCAGCATCTTGCATCTTAAAGAATTTCTTTTAGTATTTGTTTTGCCACAAGTCCTGAGTGAATTACAGTTACTGTAAGTAATTCTGGATATGGGAGTATTAGACTAGAAGGATTTGAAGTCTTGACTGATGTGATCACCTTTGTCACATACACTATGTGATAAAAAGTATCGGGACCCCCGCACAAAACATATGTCTTTCATATTAGGTGAGGTGCGTTGTGCTGCCACTTTCTGCCAGGTACTCCATATTAGCGACCTCAGTAGTCATTAGACACCGTAAGAGAGCAGATTGGGGTGCTCCGCGGAACTCACGGGCATGGAACGTGGCCAGATGATTGGGTGTCACTTGTGTCATGCGTCTGTACGCGAGATTTCCACACTCCCAAATATTCCTAGGTTCACTGTTTCCAATGTGATAGTGAAGTGGAAACGTGAAGGGACATGTACAGCACAAAAGCGTACAGGCTGACCTCATCTGCTGACTGACAGAGACAGCTGACAGTTGAAGAGAGTGGTAACGTGTAATAGGCAGACATCTATCCAGACCATCACATAGGAAGTCCAAACTGCATCAGCATCCACTGCAGATACTATGACAGTTATGCGGGAGGTGAGAAAACTTGGATTTCACGGTCGACGGCTGCTCATAAGCCACACATCACGCCGGTAAATGCCAAACGACGCCTCGGTTGGTGTAAGGAGCTTAAACATTGGACGATTGAACAGTGGAAAATCGTTGTGTGGAGTGACAAATCACGGTACACAATGTGGCGATCCGATGGCAGGGTGTGGGTATGGCGAATTCCCGGTGAACATCATCTGCCAGCTTGGGTATTGCGAATAGTAAAATTCAGAGGTGGTGGTGTTAGGCTGCGTTCACACTGCCGGCCGGGCCGGGCCGGGATGACGCGTACTGGCTCCGCTCGTGCCTAGCCAGCTGAGACCGACGTGTAGTGCATTCACATTGCGCGCCGCACCGAGCCGGGACGGCGAAATGGAGGAAAATTCACTTCTCCGATTTTCATGTTTTAAAAATTCTTAGCGGTATATAAGACTTCGCCACATCGTTTTATGAACTTATTTTTTCCTTAAAAGCGTTACATACGTCGTGAAAAAAGAAAAGTCTACTTTTCGTTTCGCATGATTTCTTAGTTTCGTAACGCTTCCCAACCGATTTTGAAGAAAGTATACGGCTAAAAAATCTGATTTTTGTACACGTGGTAGTGTAACAGCTTCTTATTGAATCATTTATCTTTCCATATTTCTTAGCAGTCATTGTGAAATGATGCTATTTGTCAACGTTATGCACTTGATTTACAAATCTTGTAGTGAAAAAGTTATGTAGCGGGTAGCTTACTGTTAGATCCGGTTTAGACCATACATTGTTGGGAATGAAATGTAGCTAAAAGTACCAAAAAGTTTTTGAAATGATAATGATACTGATATCTGTCTCTGGTCACAAGTAATGCGAGCTATTCAGTGGCGTCAGTGCCGCGTCCGCAAGTTCTCGAGGTTACAGCTTGGTTTAGTGTAGTCATATAATGCAGGACAGAAAAAACTAATTACTAGTGATCAACGCAGACCTAGTGTCGGTCCTTCGTATTATTTTAATGGTCTCATTGTCTAGATAAAGTGTCTAGATAGAAGTGTCAATGACATAGGTCTGATAAAATATGATGTGAAACTAATCACAAAAACAAACTGGAGATTTGTGATACGTTTACTGCAGAAACTGAAGCGCAAGTCTGTAGTCTCGTTGTCTACTTCGACAGAAAAAATAATGAGAGTTAATGAAACTGCTGTAGATCGACACAGATGTGCGTTTCATTGTTCTTCATTGTTTTCTTCTTCCTTGGCGGGCTGCGCTGCACTGTCAAGGTAATCCCCACTCTTTGGCTAAATGGCTGTTAGCTGCCGGAGGCCAAATAAATAAATTAAAAAAAAAATCCCTACCCTTCGACAGCTGACAAGCAAGTCAGTAGAAAGCGCAGCTGCAGTCTACAGTTGCTCGCCTTTAGCTAGTCAGTGCTGTCTTGTAGAACAATGTCTTCACTCTTTTATTGGTATTGTTTTGACTCTGCAGTAACTCGTCGAGTTTTGAAGTACAGATGAACTAGGTTATGGATTCATCCCATAAATAGCGACAGACATTTAGGAGAGTGTTTTTCTTTACATGAAGAACTTAAAAACTATCCTGAAAATTTCTATTCATATTACAGAATGAATCATAATACATTTCAGTATGTGCTGCAGAACATTCAAGACAAAATTTCGAAATAGAACACAAATTTTCGCAGAAGTACGAGGTGCATTCAAGTTCTAAGGCCTCCGATTTTTTTCTAAATAACTACTCACCCGAAATCGATGAAACTGGCGTTACTTCTCGACGTAATCGCCCTGCAGACGTACACATTTTTCACAACGCTGACGCCATGATTCCGTGGCAGCGGCGAAGGCTTCTTTAGGAGTCTGTTTTGACCACTGGAAAATCGCTGAGGCAATAGCAGCACGGCTGGTGAATGTGCGGCCACGGAGAGTGTCTTTCATTGTTGGAAAAAGCCAAAAGTCACTAGGAGCCACGTCAGGTGAGTAGGGAGCATGAGGAATCACTTCAAAGTTGTTATCACGAAGAAACTGTTGCGTAACGTTAGTTCGATGTGCGGGTGCGTTGTCTTGGTGAAACAACACACGCGCAGCCCTTCCCGGACGTTTTTGTTGCAGTGCAGGAAGGAATTTGTTCTTCAAAACAGTTTCGTAGGATGCACCCGTTATCGTAGTGCCCTTTGGAACGCAATGGGTAAGGATTACGCCCTCGCTGTCCCAGAACATGGACACCATCATTTTTTCAACACTGGTGGTTACCCGAAATTTTTTTGGTGGTGGTGAATCTGTGTGCTTCCATTGAGCTGACTGGCGCTTTGTTTCTGGATTGAAAAATGGCATCCACGTCTCATCCATTGTCACAACCGACGAAAAGAAAGTACCATTCATGCTGTCGTTCCGTGTCAACATTGCTTGGAAACATGCCACATGGGCAGCCATATGGTCGTCCGTCAGCATTCGTGGCACCCACCTGGATGACATTTTTCGCATTTTCAGGTCGTCATGCAGGATTGTGTGCACAGAACCCACAGAAATGCCAACTCTGGAGGCGATCTGTTCAACAGTTATTCGGCGATCCCCCAAAACAATTCTCTCCACTTTCTCGCTCATGTCGTCAGACCGGCTTGTGTAAGCCCAAGGTTGTTTCGGTTTGTTGTCACACGATGTTCTGCCTTCATTAAACTGTCGCACCCACGAGCGCACTTTCCATAACTCCATCACCACATGTCTCCTTCAACTGTCTATGAATTTCAATTGGTTTCACACCACGCAAATTCAGAAAACGAATGATTGCACGCTGTTCAAGTAAGGAAAACGTCGCCATTTTAAGTATTTAAAACAGTTCTCATTCTCGCCGCTGGTGGTAAAATTCCATCTGTCGTACGGTGCTGCCATCTCTGGGACGTATTGACAATGAATGCGGCCTCATTTTAAAACAATGCGCATGTTTCTATCTCTTTCCAGTCCGGAGAAAAAAAATCGGAGGCCTTAGAACTTGAATGCACCTCATATAACAGCAGAAGAAAAATTGTGTTTAACGATAAGGTAAGATTCGTTAGTACACACTTTTTGGTTTACAGTAGAACTTTGTACAGCATTCACTACCCCAATTAATTGTAGTCATTCTTTTGTACTTTAAATTTCACGAACGCTACCTCTAGGGGAAGAGAGTTTATGGGACTCTTGAGAAACATTAGGAAGTAATTAGCTCCGTCATTTTGGGTAATGTCTTGCTGCGCCTTCAACGAGAATCGCAGAAATACTCCTTCAGAATTTTCCAACTTTTTTCTTCTTTTTTCTTCATGATGCAGCTCTTGGCAGTGGTGATGGTTCATCACGTGGAGCCACTGATGACCTCACAAAATTCTTTTCATTACCTTGTAAGATAGACAGATTGGTAGGCGAAGAGTTTTTAGATGATGCCCTTTGACTCAGTGGTTCTATTTCCACCGACAAGGAACTGTGGATAGCTCTTGGAACTTAGGAAAATCATATGACAGAGCAAAGCCTGAGTGGAATTGCATTTTAATATACTATTCCCTGGATCACATGACCTTATTTTGCCAAGTTACAAAAGTTATTCTCTGTAACTGTTTCTCAGGTCTTTGCATTTCGATTTCATTATTTTAATTGAAAGAATGTAGAAGGGTGCAAGAAAATGTCTCTTTAATTATTTATTGTTGTATAACAGTGAAATGACATGGACTAAGTAAATATCTACTGTGCAAACAAAATTGTAAAAACTTCGCCCAACACCACACTTGAGTAACACAATTTACGATTTTTTTTTCTCAGGTATCTGTCCACTGGCATTTCCTTTCATGCACTAGCATCGTCATTCCGATTAGAAGCGTCCACCGTATCAGTGGTGGTGAAAGACGTTTGTTTGGCCATATGGGAGTCACTTGCTCCCATTCATTTACCAACGCCAACTGTTTCTCGATTTAAAGAAAATGCCAGTGAACTGCATAGGAGATGGGGATTTCCAAACTGTGTTGGATGTATAGACGGGAAGCACATACGTGTCCAATGTCCTAAACTTTCTGGCAGCATGTTTTACAATTACAAACAGTATTATTCAACTGTAGTCCAAGCAGTTGATGATGCAAATTACAAATTTATAGCTGTAGATGTTGGTGCCTACGGTAAACAGTCTGATGCAGGTGTGTTTAAAGAAAGTATGTTATATAAGAAACTTACAAATGGGGAGTTGTTATTACCGCCACCACCAAGACTTAGAGGAATGTGTCAGGAACTACCGTACGTCATTTTGGGAGATGAAGCTTACCCCTTATTAGAGAATTTGATGAGACCTTTTCCTCGCAGAAATTTGGACAACGAGAAGATTCTATACAATGATGTGCATTCCAGAGCAAGAAAAGTCGTTGAATAAGCTTTTGGTATAATGACCAATAAATGGAGACTACTGAGGAAGGAAACTAAAACATCCATTTACGTAGCTGATCACATAGTCAAGTGCATTTGTATGCTTCATAATATTGTCATTGACAGAGAAGGATGCAATGTTGAAGCTGAAAAGTTTTGTAACAATGCTGATATGCAGACAGCTTGTAACCTCCCCCCTCACTTATCGACCTTAATGACAGTGAAAAATGAAACCGCGTGTACCTAATGGGAGTTTTGGAAAAGCAATCGTCACCGAAGTTAATCTATCGGTAAAGAGGGAGGAAAGGGTTACATCTAAATGAAAAGAAAAATGCAAATGAAACTGGTGGAAATCAATTTTGAAAAGGGGTAAAGTTAATAAAGAAAGTAAATGTGCGGCCGTTATGTTAACAATTAACTAACGGTAATTAGATATTTGAGATTTGGGGGAAATCACGGTCGCCAGTCCTAAGGACAATTACTATAGTAACTGAAAAAGAAAGGTTATTACACATATAATTAACACTAGAAGCATGGCAACTGAAGGTTGACACGTGTAGTGTGAAAACTGAAAGTTTGTCAGAAGTAATAAATTTCGCTACACTCTGACTTAATTTAGCAAAAGAATTAATAAAACCAGAAAACTGAAAGTTAATTTAGTGACTGAAATTAATAAGAAGCTTTCTTTCTGAAGCACATCGAAATCCAGTAAAATACGGTTAGTCTTGGACTACCTCAACAATCATTTCAAAAGCAACTTGACTCAACGCAATTTAGAAACAAGAGATTTAACTTTGAACTTGAATTAACTGATTCTGAACTATTAACAATAGTAAAATTTAGTACGTACCAAGCTGAGCTGCAGTCACAGGTAAGCTAAAATATGCTAACAAAACTCGCACTCTAAATTTGTGCTCATGTAACCTAAATATTGTAGCCAGCTACTGAACTTTGAAATTAAAGCAGTGAAATCTAATTATATTATTTTAATGCTGGCGTTTGAATTTCAACGACACTCGGGTTCATTTCGGAAAAGGAAGGGACCCTGTTTGGCAATGCAATTGGGACAATGAGCAACAAAGGTTCATGCTAAGTTGCTGTAATTTTGCGAGGCAAATGGAACAATTTGAAAAGCTGAGGTCTGCCATACAGTTCTGAAACTTTACGTGCTTTTAGTCTTCCTTGTTGGTTGATTGAAGGTTTGAAGCCGTCGATCGAGGAGGTGGCGACAGTCACTCATTGTCGGCCGTCGCTGTTGCAGAAGCTGGATGTTGGCGCGCCTTCTTCTCGACACGGTCACCAGGCGAAACGGGCTCTTGATGTGCGCCAGCTAATGCTTCCCGTCCGCGACACCATGTCAGAAACTATCATCGCGAGTCGAGCGCAATTACTTGCTGCCAAACCCCGAAAGCGCGGCAACTCGCGGGAGCGTCACACAACACCTGCTCCACTCGCTACTCCAGCCAGACTCCGACTGTTCTGCCCGCGCTCCACGCGGCAGAGTTAACACTCCCAAAGATCCTACACACTTTGATTCTTCACACGACCTATCGACGTAATCGTTCGATAGCAGTTTTCCCTAGGCAAGACCCAGCGTAAAAATACAAATAATCTTTACACAACAAATCAATTATACATCGACATAAATGCATAAATACATATATATATATACAAATAGTAAAACAATTACAATATGTAAAGACACAGAAATATCATATATTCAGGTAGCAAAAATAAGGAAAACAAATTATAGTACAATAGATGGAAATAGGAGTATATGCATTTCCGGCGTTACACGTGCCCCACATTGTCTGAGGATGTTAGTGTAACGTAAACAGACTCAGAAAATGTCCCAAAAAAGAAACAGCGGAAATGCATATGCTCAAAACATCAACAAAATTTAGCATTCGTCTAATTAATCATAAATCAATTTTTAGACCATAATAATTGTGTGGGGACACTCCTAATCTTATTCCACTCTGTCATCTTGCACAAAATAAAACAGGTTGACAACATATTAAAATTCATAGAAGATATAGAAAATGGTTTAGCTATTCCAAAATCATTAAAATTCGTAACACTATGAGAAATGGAATACTATTTGCAAAATTAATCAGAGTACATGGTCATAAAAACAGGTAGATCAAAATACGCAAATTAATAATTAATTACATAGAATACACATTTTTACATAACCTTTTCATAATTAATTTTCTCGTCATGTCCAATTAACGCTAAACAAGAAAATAATATACATCAGATCGAAAAAAACATAAATATTGACAGTAGAATTCTTTCAGCTGTCCAGGAAGAAAAACAATTCCGCCTCCCGTACTCGCAAGTACAAAGAATGCCGACAGCGGCCCAAGAGCCAACAGCGGCACAAGAGCCGACAGCGGCTCGCCTCGCCAGTATTGTTGCGCCCGCGTGTGCGGCACGCTTGATCTCACTCGCCCTTGTGACGGCGTTTCCAGAACGTCCGTTTCACTGAATTCTTTCGGAAAAACTCACTCCCGAGTAATCTCAAGGAGTCCATAAACACTATCACAGTGGATAACTCAACACTGTCCATCATCACACGCATGTACTAGCCTGAAACTTAAAGCAGCGTCTAAGTACATCGGCAATGACTAATAAAAACACACATTCGCGAAATATTACAGAAAGTTACAAAATCATATTTACATTCCTTAATCTACTGTGACTCAGCTGAAAACTTAACTAGCAGCTTGGATTTTTCAGTTGATTAGATCATGATTAAATTGATTAAAATTAAATTGATTAATCAAAATTAATTACTTATTAATTACAACTTCTTTAATGACCTTGGTCAGTCAAAAGCATGGCAATCTAGCAAATCGTTAAATCTTACACTCTATTTTACATACTGTATAAATTACCCATTGTGTGGTATTAATCGATCCTAGGTTGGTACAATTTCAAGTCTACAATATTCCGTAAGCATTTGTGTGAGGCATACCAATGACTTTATATGGTCCATTATAAACAAACTTAAATTTAGAGTTTTCATGGTCTATCTCGCTCGATTTCTCATGAGCTTTTACAAGTACTAAGTCTCCGATTGCAAACTTAGCAAAACGCGCTTTAGCGTCATGACGACGTATGCGAGCATCGGCTTTTAGCTTCATTACTTCTCGCAAACGATCTTTTTTCACACCAATACTAATGTTAATCCGTGGAGGGAATGTGATTATCTCTTCCAATTCACTTTCTACACTTTTGTCAATGCCGAAATTCCTCATGTTATGGCAGTTCAAACTCATTCCTACGTCAATGTCATCCGGCCAGTTAACAATGTGTATAGGCTGGTATTGCCTATGCACACCGTCTCCTGCCTCGTCAAAACCAACTACCATTGTTTTATCTAGTGACATACATGTCAAAGTTTTGCTTTCGCAGTTAATCACTGCACGGTACTTTAATAGCCAATCTAACCCGATAATTACTCCCGTAGTTAAGTCTGGCACGACGACAAACTCTTGTTCAAATCGTGCCCCACATATCTCGAAGTTGACAAAAATCTGTTTTGTGACCGGTTTACTGGCCTTCCCAGTAGCACCGATAATTTTCAGTCCCGTTACTGGCATAACTACGATGCCAGGTCTGTCTTTCAGTAACTCAAATATTTTCCCAGATACAGCACTCAATTCTGCCCCGGTGTCAATCAACACGTTTAGTTGTAGGTCGTGCATATTAACGGACACTACTATCTGTCTACACTTGTCCTCAATTGTTTCTTTACTTTGCCACAGTAAATCCTCGTCTATATCCAGGTCATTCCAGAAAAAACCATCCGGCTTTGATCCTAAATCCGGCTTATCTGGCGGCTTTTTCAGCCTCTGTTCAAATACAGTTTTAATTTCAACACGTTTGTCCTGAGGCTTAGTCTCTAGCTTCGCCTCCAATACCGAAACCTTTTCCTGTAACTCGTCAACTAGTGAGTGTTGCTTTGCTATCAATTCACTAATTGTCACCTTCGTTGATTCCACTTTGGTCAGATTGATCTCATCTGCCAATCTACCTGGAGGAATGTGCCCAGTAGCATCTGAAATTACTTCCTCTGGATCTGCGCAACCCACACTGCTATCGTCTGACTGTATAATGTCAGCTCTAACCTCATACACGCTGTAATCTATGTGCTTTTCTACCAATCGTGTCCGGCTATCACTAAAATTTTCGTAATCTTTCTCCTTAATACTCTCGCAATGTTTAAACTGGAGGTTTGCGTCGGATGGGTCGGCTACTTCTACCACTATAACTTTCGGTAAAGTCTGCCGGTTAGGGCCAGGACTTTCCGTTACTACTTCAACATCTAACTCCTGCGGGACGAAACACGACGAATCTTGCTCGTGCTCCCCATTAACATCAACTATTTCTGGTAAAGTCTGCCGGTTAGGGCCAGAACTTTCCATCACTTCACAAATACTATCTTCCTGTGGGACGAGACGCGGCAAATCCTGCCCGCGCTCCCCATAAACACTTCTCCCGTACAGGCCCCTATAATCTCTTAGTTCGTCGTATAAGCGACCGAACTGCCTTAACCAGACCTCATCCCTCTCTGCATCCCCTCGCTCGATGACGGACGTTTTATCCGACATCTGATCTTCTTTCAACACTTGCGAATCATTCTTAAACTCAATCTCCAGTTCCACTGTGGGTATTACAGCTGCCACTTTATAGTCGATTTCCGGAACACCACTTAAATTGTTCTCACTGACAGTGAATGTATTTTCTACTGCCGTGTCTACAGCTGATCTACTACTTGTGGGCGCACTCCTTTCTCCTAACACTGGCACA
The DNA here is from genome assembly GCF_021461385.2 of Schistocerca piceifrons. NCBI lineage: Eukaryota > Metazoa > Arthropoda > Insecta > Orthoptera > Acrididae > Schistocerca > Schistocerca piceifrons. The sequence continues at coordinate 520,292,509 of NC_060139.1, read as the reverse complement.
CTCTCCCGCCGTTGATTATTCCATACGGAATTTTCATAACGACGACACCTGGGTTTTCTCCTGTTATTGGGCCGCCAAAATTTCTCCACGCCCGGTCGGCCCCTCACCGGCGCGGCTAATGGTTTCCCTGTCTCGTCCCAGCAGATACGCTCCCCGGATACTGCTGAGGCGGCTGGTCACACCCTCTGGCGTTATTACTATTCTGCGCAGCCCGTATCACGCTAGTATGATACTGGTTTCCGTCATTCCGGTTATTATTTGCATTGTACCGATTGTTATTACGGTCCGAACCATTATTGTTATTGCTGCCATGGTTGCGGTATGCATTATTCCCATGGTTATCGTTGGTGTGGTTGCTGTGGTACCCGTTGTTGTTACCACGACCTCTACCACTGTCGCGATTATTGCGCCAATTGTCCTCGTCCTCCACTCTTTCCAGGAAATCATTTATTGTCCTGTAATTGCTTCCTACGTAGCGTTTTGTATCATCTGGAAGCTTTTTGTAGAGTTCCCAGACTATTTCGGATTCCGTGCGGCGATCACGCAAATATTCCAACTTGCGGATCCAGCCCTCACAAAACTCCCTCATCGAGCCGCGCGAATTCGCATCGAAAGGCCTCGATACGACAAATTCGCGCCAGACACTTTGCTGTTTTTGCTCTGACCAGTATTCAGCCAGAAACAATTTTTTAAACTCGTCAAAAGTCAGGTTCGTAATGTCGAGGTTTAAGCCCCAACGCTTGGCATCACCAGCCAGCACATCAATAACCGCATTAATTTTTCTCTCATTAGTCCATGATCTGGGTAAAACTCTTTCACAATTTTTAATGAAATCCGTCGCGTGTATACCGCCTTTTTTCAAGGGGTCGAACCGCTCCTCTTTCGTCAACAATTCCGAACTATGTGCACAGATTGGCACATAGCTCTGTTTTTCGTCAAGTTTCTTTTCTAATTCCGACACACTCGTAATTACTTGGCAAGTGGTTGTCGCAAGCGTTTCCACTTCCCTCTTTTTCTCTTCGCAGGTATTAGCCTGCTCCCTCACTTTAGTATCTACTTCGGACACTAAAGCCTTTAAAGTTTCCACCTTCTGTTGATCCTCTTTTTTCACTAATTGAATTTGTTCCGTCACCTTATTCTCGATGATCGGAGCAACTGCTTCTCCTACATTTTTCTCGATTCTGCTAATTTCGGAATCAAAACGAGTATTTATGCTCGCAATTTCCGCCTGAACGCCTATCATTTCCTGTTTAAGATTACCGATTTCGGTATTAATTACAACAATATCTTCTTTGATTTTATCAACTTTTGTATTAACAACTCCAACATTGTTGTTAACAACATTAATAGCTTTGTTCTGATTGTCTAGCTTTCGTTCAATCTTTTCAGACTGAGCTTCTTGCTTGGCAGACAGAGCTATAATTTCTGCCGATTGACTCTTGATTTCATTAATCAAAACATTCAATAAATCAGTTAAATTCCCGGAGACTACCGGTTTTACTTCCTTAGCTGGTTCCTCTATACATGTTCCCCCGTATTCATCATCAAGGGGTACAGATTTGATTTTCACTTCTGATTCCGAAACATTTTCTAAAGTTTGGAATTCCATTTCTGCTCTTTGTTGCGTTTCGCCGGTCGCGTCTTTCATGCTAGCCGCCTGCCCCTGAACAATGGGTACCGCGGTGCGCGTTTCCCACTGTTCGACCGATTGTTCCGTATCCAAGTCTACCAAATTTTGGCAATTGTTGCCTTCACTCATTTTAATAATTTTCAATATAAATGCAAAATCTCAACTCTAATTAGGATTCCTCACACGAATATTCTCGCTGACGTATCGACCATTTCGTAACCAGTACTTTGTTACGAGATTTGCACAATGCAAAATTCGTGTCCAGAACAACCTCAAATTTGAAGATTGTCCTGTCACGGTCGCCACGTGTAACCTCCCCCCTCACTTATCGACCTTAATGACAGTGAAAAATGAAACCGCGTGTACCTAATGGGAGTTTTGGAAAAGCAATCGTCACCGAAGTTAATCTATCGGTAAAGAGGGAGGAAAGGGTTACATCTAAATGAAAAGAAAAATGCAAATGAAACTGGTGGAAATCAATTTTGAAAAGGGGTAAAGTTAATAAAGAAAGTAAATGTGCGGCCGTTATGTTAACAATTAACTAGCGGTAATTAGATATTTGAGATTTGGGGGAAATCACGGTCGCCAGTCCTAAGGACAATTACTATAGTAACTGAAAAAGAAAGGTTATTACACATATAATTAACACTAGAAGCATGGCAACTGAAGGTTGACACGTGTAGTGTGAAAACTGAAAGTTTGTCAGAAGTAATAAATTTCGCTACACTCTGACTTAATTTAGCAAAAGAATTAATAAAACCAGAAAACTGAAAGTTAATTTAGTGACTGAAATTAATAAGAAGCTTTCTTTCTGAAGCACATCGAAATCCAGTAAAATACGGTTAGTCTTGGACTACCTCAACAATCATTTCAAAAGCAACTTGACTCAACGCAATTTAGAAACAAGAGATTTAACTTTGAACTTGAATTAACTGATTCTGAACTATTAACAATAGTAAAATTTAGTACGTACCAAGCTGAGCTGCAGTCACAGGTAAGCTAAAATATGCTAACAAAACTCGCACTCTAAATTTGTGCTCATGTAACCTAAATATTGTAGCCAGATACTGAACTTTGAAATTAAAGCAGTGAAATCTAATTATATTATTTTAATGCTGGCGTTTGAATTTCAACGACACTCGGGTTCATTTCGGAAAAGGAAGGGACCCTGTTTGGCAATGCAATTGGGACAATGAGCAACAAAGGTTCATGCTAAGTTGCTGTAATTTTGCGAGGCAAATGGAACAATTTGAAAAGCTGAGGTCTGCCATACAGTTCTGAAACTTTACGTGCTTTTAGTCTTCCTTGTTGGTTGATTGAAGGTTTGAAGCCGTCGATCGAGGAGGTGGCGACAGTCACTCATTGTCGGCCGTCGCTGTTGCAGAAGCTGGATGTTGGCGCGCCTTCTTCTCGACACGGTCACCAGGCGAAACGGGCTCTTGATGTGCGCCAGCTAATGCTTCCCGTCCGCGACACCATGTCAGAAACTATCATCGCGAGTCGAGCGCAATTACTTGCTGCCAAACCCCGAAAGCGCGGCAACTCGCGGGAGCGTCACACAACACCTGCTCCACTCGCTACTCCAGCCAGACTCCGACTGTTCTGCCCGCGCTCCACGCGGCAGAGTTAACACTCCCAAAGATCCTACACACTTTGATTCTTCACACGACCTATCGACGTAATCGTTCGATAGCAGTTTTCCCTAGGCAAGACCCAGCGTAAAAATACAAATAATCTTTACACAACAAATCAATTATACATCGACATAAATGCATAAATACATATATATATATACAAATAGTAAAACAATTACAATATGTAAAGACACAGAAATATCATATATTCAGGTAGCAAAAATAAGGAAAACAAATTATAGTACAATAGATGGAAATAGGAGTATATGCATTTCCGGCGTTACAAGCTGGTGCCACATTCAACAGAAATTCCACACTACGTCATAAAACTGTCAGGAACACTTTTGTTGAATATTTCGTTAAAAATGCAACTTAAAATAATTAAAAAAACCTTTGAAAAATAAATTCTGGAATTGAAAGTACTTAGCTATTTACTGTATTTTTGGGTACCTCATTTCATTGTAAATAAAACAAATAAAATTATGAAGGAAAATAATTTATATTTGTGTGTACTATCTGAAACACACTCCTTGGTTACTTCGTTCCATAATCTGGAAACTGCATCATTACTGTCATACTAGCTGAATTTCTGATACCAAATTGATGCACACAAGTTAATGTCATATATATGTCATTCTGCATTCATTAAAGTAAGAACATCGAAAAAAGATGCCACAGACAACAGCATATAGTAACGTGCCACAGCATGACTTTACAATGCATTGTCATCTGGTAGGGACACATTTCCGTCCCTCAGTGACACTCGTATCTGCCTCTGTTTACAAGTAAATGCGAACTATTCAGTGGCGGCAATGCCGCGATCGCTGACAAGCTATTGTTGTAAATGCATGTAAATACGGTAGATTAAATAAATGAAATAAAAGTAGTTTCGCATGTATCATTATAATAAACGTAATTTTTCCTCACTGATTGTGAAATGTGAGGTAACATCTTAAAATAAAAGACGTGTGCAGTCACATTTGTGATGAAAGCAGAAGGGAGACGTGTGATGCATGTACTGCAGAAGCTGTAGTGCTGCTCCACAGGCTCGCGCCTGCGGTCGGCTCGCGCCGGCAATATTAAACACTCGGGATGTCGACGGTTCGGCTCCGGGAGGCTCACTCCGTGTCGGCGCGGCCCGGCCGCCAGTGTGAACACCGCAATTCAAAACCATGTGTTTGATACCAAGGCGGGCGGCGGCCCGGCCAGGCTCGGCTCGGTCCGGTCGGCAGTGTGAACGTAGCCTTATAGTGTGGTCGTGTTTTTCTGGGAAGGGGCTTGCACCGCTTGTTGTTTTGCGAGGCACTGTCACAGTACAGGCCTACTCTGATGTTTTATGCACTTTCTTACTTCTCACTGTTGAAAAGCAATTCGGGGATGGGGATTGCATCTTTCAACACGATCGGCCTGTGGCTGAGTGGTTACACGACAATAACATCCCTGTAATGGACTCGATGCACAGAGTCCTGACCTGAATTCCATAGAACACAGTTGGGATGTTTTGGAATGCCCACGTCGTGCCATGCCGCACCTACTCACATCGATACCTCTCCTCAGTACAGCACTCCGTAAAGAATCGGCTGCCATTCTCAAGAAACCTTCCAGCACCTGGTTGAAAGTATGCCTGCGAGAGTGGAAGCTGTCATCAAAGCTAAGGGTGGGACAAAGCAACATTGAATTCCAGCATTACCGATGGATGGCGTCACGAACTTGTAAGTCATGTTCAGCCAGGTGTGGTTCTGGTTCAAATGGTTCCGAGCACTATGCGACTTAACTTCTGAGGTCATCAGTCGCCTAGAACGTAGAACTAATTAAACCTAACTAACTTAAGGACATCACACACATCCATGCCCGAGGTAGGATTCGAACCTGCGACCGTAGCGGTTCCAGACTGCAGAGCCTAGAACCGCACGGCCACTCTGGACGGCTCAGCCAGGTGTCCGGATACTTTTGACCACGTAGTGTATGTCATTGTCACGGTTACAAAGGAGCTATTCAAGTGCCTCAACTGGAAGCTATGAAACTCATACAATGTATCTACATGCAAAGAGAAAATTATGGAAAAGCTATAAACACAACACGTTAAATGCCTAATACGGTGCAGGAAAGCCATTGTCATTCAGAGCAGCTTCCAATCGTCTCAGCATGCCTAGATAGAAAGTCAAAATCGTTTTCAAACGGATTCTGCGCCATCTTTCCTCAAATTCAGCTAACGTTGATGGAGGTGGTTAGTGACCACATACCCTTCTCTCCAAAAATACCACAAACGCTCAGTAATACTGAGATCTGGTGACCGTGGGGATCAAGAGAGAAACGACAACTCATTCATGTGCCCTCAAAAGCAGTCCTGGATGATGCATGGTATGAACTTGGACTTTCTAGTCTTGACTCACAGCGTCACCTTTGGGGAACAGGATGGATATGACCAGCGAAAATGGTTACGAAATCCTTGGCAGTAATGTGACGTTGCAGAGTACCCAAATGGCCATAGAATACCACGATATGGCAGCCCAAATCGTCATCGAGCCCCCGCCTGGTTTCATTATTGTGGCATAAACTCGGCCAGAAGTTGGAAACACAGTGTAAGAAGACTCATCCAAGCAAATTGTACGATCCCATCACCTACGCCTTTAGATACTTAACCTGTATCAATATGTTGATGCCTCATACAGATTGTAAACTGTCATTTGTTACACAAAAATTTTTAATTAACGCCAAGTTATTGCTCTACAGACTTCAAAAGTGTGTTCGAATAGTGACACTGAAATTTAGTTTTGTGACCAGGTGAAACAAGTATGTAATGAAAGTTAAGTGCCGGCCGCTGTGGCAGAGAGGTTCTTGGCGTTTCAGTCCGGAACCGCGCTGCTGTTACTTTCGCAGGTTCGAATCCTGACTCTGGAAAGGATGTGCGTGATGGCCTTAGGTTAGTTAGGTTTAAGTAGTTCTAAGCCTAGTGGACTGATGACCTCAGAGGTTAAGTCTCATAGTGCTTAGAGCCATTTGAACCATTTGAAAGTAAAGTTCTACTGTCATGTCGTAAAGCCTCACACAAAATGAGAGCAGCAGTTGCACTGAAGTATAACAGGAACGTGTGTAATAACATCCGATTCACTGACAAATTATCACAATAACATGAAGCAGTTACAAGTAACTAAGGTTGATGAAGCTTCAAGACAAGGAAACTATAGGTAGGTTACTACAATATTAGTAGACTGATCCCTTTCTACAGTCTGATGACAGTGATTGCCAATATTTGAGTTTGAAAATTATGACTGCCAGAACGCATCTTCTTCCTAGTTAATAACACTCTGAAGTTTAATGAGTACTTTGCGACCTATACACGCCGAAGCCCGTTGTAGATCTTGCTATTGTTGTGTCATCTGCCAGTGCTGTTATTGGTGGCTACCATGACGAATATGATGCCTGTGAATCTTACATCATGCTTCAGTTGAAGCTGCAACCTGAAATGACTACTTCTCATACCGAATCCAGCAAGCAAAATTTGAAATTCGAAGTGTTTCTCCCAGTAGCAGAGGACGAACTGCCCTAAGTTCCCCCTGTCTTTTCTTGCAACTTTCGCCTTTTTCCTGTACTGCTACCTCAGACTAGGCTGACCAATGAAATTGCCACGGTCTCGCGTACAGAGTTCTATAGCTGAAGAAAGGAATTTGTTTCGGCTCTGGCCAGTCAGTCCCTCAAAGGAGCGCATTATTGTGTTACAGATAGTTGTTTCATACGACCCTCCTGAGATTCCTATCTTCTTTATAATGTGAGGGGGCCAGCTACAGGTGCTTTCGGGACAGGAAAGTTGCAGTCCCACATATAATCCTCACGCATCACCTACCACATTCTGCCCAGAGAATAGAGCCATAAACACGTGTAGCTTTCACAGAACCCGTGTAGTGTCCACCAGTGTATTGCTCTCCTATCGACAGACTGACACCGTCTCCTCTGCATTCTCCGCCCAAGGCTCGCTGTTGCCTGAATTCCAGGACCTTTATTATATTTTACAACGTCCTCACATGTAGAATTCCGACGACTCCTCTGCACCGTCTGGACAGCCGTGGCGTTACCTGCTGTCCGTATTGTATCGACTCATGACGGGCATCCCCTCATCGAGTACACGCAACAGCCTTTCGTGAACTCTGTCCTACTTGACGTCGGCGTCACCTTTTACGTGCTGCATTAATGGTGCCCTTCAAGCTGTTTTGATCTGTTGTCTGTGAAATTGCCAGCCCAGCCAAACGTAATTCTCAAGAAATAAAACGCCTTCAAGTTCTTCATGTATTGGCAATCACTATAGCATAATGTTTAATAAAAATAAAGGAATACTCTATTTTCAGATCAAATTAATTCGATCTATGTATCATTCTCTGTAATTTGGGTATCAAATATCGATAGTGTGAAAGTCGGCGAAACAGCTGATTTCGCTGTCTTTCAAAATAACATTCTTCCGTTGCTCCATAGTCAAGGTTTCATGGTTTCAGTATCACATTTTTCTGTTGTAGGCACTTGCATCATTGTTCCAGCCTTCCCTGTATTTCCCCGCTAATGGCGCTCCGTTGGTTTTGTTTTGGTGCTGCAGGGTTCACAACTGCGTGATTTCTGTAGTTGTAATTCTCTTTGTCATCGCAGTCCTCTTCAATAAGCATCTGTTACGATCACTCAGCACAACGTTTCTCTGCTTTGGGACTTAGCGAATGATGTTTTACCGCTTTCTCTGTATGCGGTATAAAACTTTGATGTGGCGCCTCTTGAAACACCAAATACTACGGGAACCTCGGTTACGGAAACACCCGTGATACATCAACAATTTGCTCAGGTTCGATCTTAGTTAGCTCCAACATCTACCCTCAAAACTGCACGGAACACTGTTGTAACAACCTTCGACGCTTGCTTCGAATTGAGTACACTGTACAAGTGCCGTTCATGGCAAAATACCACAGCTCAACCTGCAGACTTCGCTAGCATCTGCATTTATGTTCAGCCATGCAATTCTCGCGGTATTTCCATATTTTCGCCCTGTATCTCTTGGTATTTGTAGTCTCCTGAGGGCAATAACAGTCTCTTCCAGTACAACTGTACTTCTATGACATTCATTGCTGTATCACTTAAGGAGTCACTCTTAGCCAAGCACTTACTGATTGTGCGCATGAAACGCTCTAAAAGAAATTGGACGACCGTCTCACATAGATCAAGCTTCCTCTAAAAATCTTGATAACAGTTTTACGGTTTCGGCAACTCATGAGTGGCTCATGCCTTCTTTCTGAGTGCAATGTGGGATGCAATGAGGAAGCAGCCGACTTGTGAATGTATTGTTTCGATAACAGTGTGGAGCTTAAGGGTGCTCCTCTATAGTATGCAGTGTTGTGCTGATGCCCGTTGCGTGCTATGTGACAAGGCTAGTACTTATTAGCTTATGCTCTGTGGGTAAACATCAAAGAGACTGCGAACCTACTGCATCCCTTTGCCAGACATTTCACTCTACTGGACGCAGCAGAGGACTAACGAGGTGATGTTGCATAGTTTGAAATTCAGGAATTATTTCGAAATGCCTCTGAGCTGGAGAGCACAATTGTCACCTTTCATAGAACTATTTGTTTTTAGGAAGCCATCACATCGTTACGATCTGCAACACATAGGAAAACTATTAAATTTTGTAAATGCTTTGTACTGCATTGTTGGTGTCTCTGTAAAATAACTGCTTGAAGAAGTCAGGGAGTTCATGTTCGACTACAAAATGTCATAAGAAATTTTGGTTAATGCTGTGCGTCATAAGAAGTTACACCTTCGCGGCACTTTTAATACTGCGTGAGCGGCGGAATGAAAGTATGCCGCTCAGTAACGCCTTGTCGTGGCGTTCACAGAAATCGCCTCTTGGAATCTGCTCTGGAAAACACGGATTTTGGGTGCATTCCAAGCTCTCGGGTGGATCGTCAGCTGCTCGCGTGGGAGGACGTTGGTGTGGAGGACGCGATATGATGGCAACGGACGGTAGGAGGCCATACTATCTGGGTGGCGATGCTGATGTTTAGTTAGTGGGGCGCTCACTTGAGCGCTCATCAGCACCTGTACAAAGTCCCAAATTTTACACAGTCCGAGCTAGCCACAGTCACGAACAATGATGATGATGATGATGATGATGGTGATGAAATGATGAGGACAACAATAACACCCAGTCCTCGAGAAGAGAAAACCCCCAACTCGGCCGGGAATCGAAACCGGGACCCCGTGATTCAGAGGCATCAACGCTAGCCGCTAGACCACGAGCTGCGGACACTACCTGAGTGCTTTATGTGGTCGATATTTCTCATAAACTTGCGAATAATTGTTGGGTGAGCCAATGTTTTTTTGTGTATAATTACTGTCATTCTGACTTGTAACTGTGGCAGTGTTTTAACTTGTGAATTCGATGAATTTTTAATTCTAAATTCTATTAAAACTGTGCTTATAGCAGCCATATTTGAGTAACAGTGTAACAAGTTCATTTATGACAGCTTAGTACAAATTTTATTACTTTTTAGAATCGAAACGCATAAATACAGCTTCTGTTGTCATTTGTAACCTGGACTGTATTTCTTACTGAAAATAAGGCTAATCTGTTTCACTTAGTGTTGTGATGGTGTATCTTAAATTATGTTCAAATAAATTTTGCTACATGGATCTTGAGCCTTCCCTCATGAAATCGCTGGTGTTCCTTTTTTGACGTAGGGTAATTTTCTTGTGGAACAAATATGTTAATCAGTAATGATCAAGCACAGCTCAGCCCAGATCTACCATTTCCCTGTTCCATTACGAACGCACTCATGAAACAGAGAACTCAAATCACGTCTGGCAGCCATATTTAAGTTTTCTGTGGTTTCTTTCAGTCACTTGAGTCAAACCACGGAGTCGTTCCATCGAAAGGGACACGATCAATTTGCTTTCTTTAGCGTGTGTCAATGGTCACAACAAGCAGTTGATTTGACGTCCTGGAGTTTATTTTATTCACTTCGCTATCCGGTTGGTTTCATCAGTGTGAACTGACAAAGCATCTCTCTCTATTTTACATAACAAAATGTCAGATGAATGGGAGCTTATTTCATATACCAGGGAAATCCAATGTCAACTTTCAGAGCCGGCCGGTGTGGCCGAGCGGTTCTAGGCGCCACAGCCTGGAACCGCGCCACCGCTACGGTCACAGGTTCGAATCCTGCCTCGGGCATGGATGTGTGTGATGTCCTTAGGTTAGTTAGGTTTAAGTGGTTCTAAGTTCTAGGGGACGAATAACCTCAGATGTTAAGTCCCATAGTGCTCAGAGCCATTTGAACCATTTAAACTTTCAGAAATATAAGTATCACGTGCGCACTCACAGAATACCTGATACACATGCTATAAATATTGTTATATTATTTTTAAATGACCTGACATTTGTTTTGTAAACATACGTTCATCAGACGCTTGCTGCTATATTAGGATCGGAAAAACGCAGCCATGGTTCTAGTCGATATTTCTTGTTCTGCAACTGACATTATCAGACTTTATTCTCAAATTTCATTACAACAGCACTTTTCGTGAGCAGTTCATTGGTTTAATTTAAACTTCAGCAATGTACACTAATTAGATAGCCGCATTTCTGTTACTTTGTATTTTTACACCCATAGTTAAAACGGATTAATTTGTAACTTTTTTTTCATAATTGACAACGATATACATTTATGACTGTCTGATCGATACTAAACCAAGAATTATACAAGATAAGTCTGTGAACTGCTGCTCTTGTCCGCATTAACCAACAGAAATTCAATTTTAACCTTAATCGCAAATCACGGAATCGGAAAAGGTTTACGGGCACATCTTGAGCATTGAGAATGAAATGACATGTCCATAAGTAAGAAACAATCCCAGCAACAACAAATTTTTATGTGAACAGTTATTTTCAGTAGGGAGAGTCCAAAACTGGGTAATTTTGAAATCGGTTGGACTGCGATGTAAATATAAGCGTCAGACGACGGCCGAAATCGAATTTACGAAAAACATTATACGTGCTCGGTGTTTCTTGCATCATTTAATTGGTTACTGCCCCCTTTATCGATTTAAGAGGAGTCAGTTGGTCAGCAGCTACCGTCCAGGTAGCAGCGTGCAGAGCACAGAGTTCCGTTTATGATTGTGACGAGCTTCTAACAACAAGAAGCGACTTATGTTTCTACTTATGGTGTGCATTCAGTTTAAATTCTCAAATTTCTTTGGTATTTGTATTTGCAATAGCTACGGTTTCGCTTTTTATCTAACGTGTACTGAATATTTCCGTCGTTTGTTTTGCGTTAGTCATTTGTTTTCGTAAGTAGACAGTTACACCTGTAGGACGTTTTAGTTGGTCAACAGCTCCCATTCAGGCAGCGACACTTGAAAACATAACGTTTCGTTTCGTCTAGAGGTAGCATACTTGATTAGTAATCGAAACGTCCTTGGTCCCACGTTCGAAACCTACCACCGCTTAAATGTTGATTAGTAATGAACATTGCTGGCCGCAGGCTTCCGGCATAAGAAGTTATTCTCATTCTACCAACGGCAAGGAGGGCGGAGGAGCGGACAGAGGCAGGGAAAATGTCCCTAAAGGCAGAAGAATCAGCAATGATGAACGTAATGAAGCATCAGAAGGCCATGGAAACCACTGCATTAAAGATACATAACGTGTAATCACAGGACATGTGGCCTGTAAGTGAAAAAGTGTCATGATGATCTCTCCATTGGCAAAAGATTCCAGAATAATTCCCCATGCGGATCTCAAGGAGACGAATCGGGACGTGGAATATCATAAACCTGAATGTGGTAGGGAGGCTAAAAATCTGAAAAAGTAAATACAAAGGCCCAATCTAGATATAATAGGGATAATGAGAGGAAATGGTAAAAAGACAAGGATTTCTGGTCAGATGAGTATAGGACAATATCAACAGCTGCAGAAAATGGTATAACGGCAATAGGATTCGAAATGAATAGGAACATAGGGCAGAGAATGTGTTACTGAGAACAATTCAGTGATAGGGCTGTACTTTACAGCATCGACAGTAAACCAACACCGACAACGATAGTTCAGGTATACTTGCCGACGTCGCAACTGATGGTGAGTATGGTTCAAATGGCTCTAAGCACAATAGGACTTAACATCTGAGGTCATCAGGCCCCTCGACTTAGAACTACTTAAACCTAACTAACCTAAGAACATCACAGCCATACCCGAGGCAGGATTCGAACCTGCGATCGTAGCAGCACCGCGGTTCCGGACTGAAGAGCCTAGAACCTCTAGGCCACAGCAGCCGGCGAAAATGAAGATATAGAGACAGTATATGATGATATTAAAAGGTTAATACAGTACGTAAATGGAGATGAAAATGTCGTGTGAGTAGGGCCTCATGTCGGGTAGACCGTTCGCTGGGGCAAGTATTTCTATTTGACACAACGTCAATCTGCGCGTCGATGGAATGATGATGTTGAGGACAACACAACACCCAGACCCTGAGTGGAGAAAATCTCCGACACAGCCGGGAATCGAACCCGGGCCTTAGAACTGACATTCTATCACGCTGACCACTCAGCTACCGGGGGCGGACGTAAATGGAGATGAAACTTTAATAGTCATGGGGCGCTGGAATGCAGTTGTAGCGGCAGGAGTGGAACAAAAGATTACAGGAGAATGAGAGAGAAGAAGGACTAATTGAGATCTGCAATAAATTTCAGCTAGTAATAGCGAATAATCTGTTAAAGAATCACAAGAGGTATAGGTATACTTGGAAAAGGCCGGGTGATACGGAAAGACGTTACATTACATCATGATCAGACAGAAAGTCCGAAATCAGATACTGGATTGTAAGGCGTACCTAGGAGCAGACATAGAATCAGATCACAGTGTAGTAGTGATGAAGGCTAGGCTGAAGTTTAAGAGATTAGTCAGGATGAATCAAGATGCAAAGAAGTGGGATACGGAAGTACTAAGGAATAACGAGGTACGTTTGAAGTTCTCTAAGGCTGCAGATACAGCATTAAGGAGTAGCTCCGTAGGCAGTACGGTTGAAGACGAATGGACATCTCTAAAAAGGGCAATCATAGTAGCTGAAAAGGAAAACGTTTGTACAAAGAAGTTAACTGTGAAGTAATCACGAGCAACAGCTGATTGATGAAAGAAGGAAGTACGTCAATTGGAAATGTGTGGTAAGGTCTTTTGGGACCAAACTGCTGAGTTCATCGGTCCCTAACCTTACACACTACTTAATCCGACTTAAAGTAATTTACAGTAAGGACAACACACAAACCCATGCCCGAGGGAGGACTCGAACCTCCGACGGGGGCAGCCGCGGGGACCGTGACAAGGCGCCCCAGACCGCTGGGCTACCCAGCGTGGCCAGTACGAAAATGATCAGGGAAATTAAGGAATACAGAAATACAAGTCGCTGAGGAATGAAATAAATAGGAAGTGCTGGGAAGCTAAGACGAAACCTCTGCATGAAAAGTATGAAGAAATAGAAAAAGAAATGATTGTTGGAAGGACGGTCAAAACATCCTTCGGTGACATTAAAAGCAAGGGTGATAACATAAGGAGTGTAACGGGAATTCCACTGCTAAATGCAGATGAGAGAGGATAGGTGGAAAGAGTACATTGAAGACCTATGTGATGGGGAAGATTTGTCTGGTGCGATAGGAGTTGATTTAGAAGAGTAGAAGAGATAGGGAATGCAGTATTAGAATCAGAATTTAAGAGAGCTCTGGCGGACTTTAGAACTAATAAGGCAGAACGGATCGATAACATTCCATCAGAATTTCTAAAGCAACAAAACGACTATACATGTTAGTGTGCAGAATGTATGAGTCTGCCAACATAACATCTGGCTTTTGGAAAAATATCATCCACACAATTCAGAAGACTGCAAGAGCTGACAAGTGCGAGAATTATCGCACAATCAGTTTAACAGCTCATGATCCAAGTTGCTTACAAAAATTATATAGAGAAGAATAGAAAAGAAAATGGAGGACGTGTTAGGTGACGATCAGTTTGGGTTTAGGAAAGGTAAAGGCAGCATAGAGACAGTTCTGACGTTGCGGTTGATAATGGAAGCAAGGCTAAAGAAAGGTTTTGTTGACCTGGAAAAAGCGCTCGACAATGTGAAGAGGTGCAAAATGTTCTGAGAAAAATAGGTGTAAGCTATAGGGAGAGAGGGGTAATATACAATATGCACAGGAGCCAGGAGGGATTAGTAGGAGTGGATGACCAAGAACGAAGTGCTCTGATTGAAAAGGACGTGAGACTGAGATGCATTGTTTCGCCCCTACTGTTCAATCTGTATGTTGAAGAAGCAACGATGAAATAAAAGGAAGGTACAGAAATGAAATGATAATTGAAGGTGGAAGTATCAAAGTACGGTTCCCTGATGTCATTGCCGTCTTGAGTGTTAAGTGAAGAAGAATTATATGATCTGCTGAATGGAATGAACAGTCTAGTGAGTACAGAATAAGATTAAATCGAAGAAAGATGAATGTAATGAGAATAGCAGAAATGGGAACAACGAGAAACGTAACATCAAGACTGATGGTGAGGAAGTAGATGAAGTTAAGGAATTCTACTAGGCTTCAAAATAATCAGTGACGGACGGAGCAAGGAGACATCAAAAGTAGACCAGCAGTGGCAAGAAGGGCACTCATGGCCAAGAGAAGTCTACTAATATCAAACATAGGCCTTAATTTGAGGATGAAATTTCTGAGGATGTACGTTTGGAGCACAGCATTGTAGAGTAGTGAAACATGGAACAGAAGAGGATCGAAGCATTTCCAATGTGGTGTTACAGACGAACGTTGAAAATCAGGTGGACCGATAAGGTATGGAATGAGGAGGTTTTGTGCAGAATCGGAGTGGAAAGGAATATGTGGAAAACACTGACAAGGAGAAGGGACCGGATGAAATGCCATCTCTTAAGACACCAGGGAATGACCTCCCTGATACTAGACCGAGCTGTAGGGGGCAAAAACTGTAGGGAAAGATGGAGACTGGAATACAACGAGCAAATAATTGAGGACGTAAGTTGCATGTGCTACTCTGAGATAAAGAGGTCGACATACGAAAAAAAGTTACACCTGAAATGGTGAGGGCTACCAGCCTCCGTTGACAGATGAAGGCAGAGCTCGCCGTCTGTAGCAACGCCGACAGGACCGACTACGGCCTCTTGGTATAGAGACGAGTGAAGAGTCTCAGTCAGAGCGTCAAAAGGATCTGCAACCCCCTAGGTTGAAGATTTCTCGACTGGCGACACAGGGTGGTGGGGTATCGGTTCCGTTTAATAGATTAGTTGTCCACTACGTGCAGGAGGCAGCTACACGGATAGCAGGGGCTGTGTGGAATGGACTGGGCCGTTTATTAGATTAGAGGGTCTCCTGAAAGTGGGGAATGTACTTGAGTGTCATAGGGTGCAGGAAGAGGATAGACAAAGCACCAATCGATATTGTAGCTGTAAATTGTCGTATCTGTGTTGAGCTCCTAGAGCTAACATAAGTTCAGTTCATTGTAGGTACTGAAAGCTGGTTAAAGCCGGAGATAATTTCAGCCGAAAAATTTACAAAGGTTCTAACAGTGATTACAAAGGATAGATGAACTACAATTGGAGGCGGTGTCTTTGTTACTGTTAGACGTAGTTTACCTTGTAGCGAAATTGAACTGTTCCTGTGGGTTAGTATGGGTATGAATTAGTAATTGGTTCCTTTTACCCCCGACTCCCTCCCTGTCTCCTCTCCCCCCCCCCCCCCCACCACAACAACATACAGTTGCTAAAAAGTCAAAGAAAACTTGAGTCTCATCACAAATAGGTACCCCACTCATATAATTACAATCGAAGATTACTTCAATCTACCCTCGATTTTTTGACGAAAAGACGTACTCAGACCCACTGGTAGGTACAAAATATCGTCAGAGATTGATCCAAATGCTTTCTTCGACGGAAAGTTGGGCAGAGGGAAATTAGAACTGGAACACCGTGGTCTGATGAAACAAAGAGACTTCATTCTGGGAGGATGAAACAAATTTGGAGGCAATGGAAGACCTACTATCACAAGCGACATTGATTGATTGTACCTCGCCTGGTGTTATTGGGCCCATACGTGATTAATAATAAAATAATAATAAAAAATTGAATTTGATATTTTAACGGAATGTAGTAGAATTTGAGTACGCTAGTAGATGAAATAACTTATTTTTGGCTGGCAACACGCCGGCCAACGGTTGGCCTCCCGTGCTCTGCACGCTCTCAAACGGTGTATAGACTACTGGTCATTAAAATTGCTACACCACGAAGATGACATGCTACAGACGCGAAATTTAACTGACATGAAGATAATACTAACTGATGTGTGGAGAGAGCATGTTGGGTGAAGAGTGGATGCGATGCCAGCCTATCATAAGGGTAATGCGTGATGAGAAATTGTACTAACATAACTCCCTCACAAACAGACCTGAGAGGACAGCACATATTTAGAACAAACATAAATGTCAAGGATGTCATGTCTAGTCTATACGATAACACATATTTCAGTCGTACACTGAAGAGCCAAAGGAATTGGTACACCTGCCTAATATCGTGTAGGGCCCCCGCGAGTACGCATAAGTGCCGCAACACGACATGTCATGGACTAGACTAATGTCTGAAGTAGTTCTGGAGGGAACTGACACCATGAATCAAATGCATTCTTCGACAATTATTTTGAGCAGTTAGTTCAGTGGCCCGCTCTAAGTGAAAATAGTTGTGAAAACATACGTGACCTTTTAGCAGCAAATAATCCTGAGCTAATAGGGAGCATCATGAGGGACAGAGGGATTAGTGACCACAATATCGTTGTAGCGAGACTAATCTGATCAACATCCAAATACACAAAAAATGCAAAATATATCTGTTTAAAAAAAGCAGATAAAAGCTGGCTTGTCATCTTGATAGGAGACTGCCTCCACTTCTCCCCAACTAATTGTCTAGGTGCAGACAGGATATGACTTGAATTCCAAGAAATAGTATCTGAGACAACTGCGAGATTTATACCAAATAAATTCATAAAAGATAGAGCTGATCCCTCACGGTACACAGAACCAGTGGGAAAACTGGTACAGAGGCAACGGTAAAAGCATGCCATATTTAAAAGAACCCAAATTCTCCAAGACTGATGATGTTTTAGTGAAGCTCAAAACGTAGCACGGACTTCAATTCGAGATGGTTTTAATAGCTTTCACAGTGCAAATCTGTCTCTAAACCAACAGGATGTGCAAAATGACACTATTGTTTTGTAAGGTACACCAGCAGCAAGACACAATCAATACCTTCAGTGCGCGATGCCAGTGGTAATCTTACCGGTCATAGTTCCACTAAAGCGAAGTTACTGAGCACAGTTTTCAGAAATTCCTTTACCAAAGAACTCGAAGTTATTCAGAATTCGAATCGATAACAACTGCCAACATGAGTAGCTTAGAAGTAGAGGCAGTAGTATAGCAGGACACAGCACGTTACTTTGGACGGAGATCATAGGCAGGTGAATAAGTAATTTCAGATGAGTCTCAGGTAAGTGTGTTGGGATCCTTGCTGTTCATGTTGTGTACTAGTGACCTCGCGGACAATAGTAACCTCAGACTTTCCGCCAATGATACAGTTGTCTATAATGAAATACTATCTGAAAGAATCTACATAAATATTCAGTCAGATCTTGATAAGATTTCAAACCGGTGGAAAGATTGGAATCTTGCTTTAAATATCCAGAAATTTAAAACTGTGCACTTCACAATACGAAAAAAAACGTAGTATCCTATAATATCAGTGGGTTGCTGCTCAAATCGTCCAATCCTACAAATATCTAGGTGTTACATTTTGTCGAGATATGAAACGGAGGGTAAAGAAGGTGGTAGTATTCGTTTTATTGGTAGAGTACCGAGGAAGTGTAATCAACCTACAAAGGAGACTGCTTACAAATGACTCGGATGACCGGTTCTAGAATATTGCTCAAGTGTGTGTGACCCGTTCCAAATAGGACTAACAGGGGATCTCTAACAAATATAGAGAAGGGTGGCATAAGTGGTCACAGGTTTGTTTGATCCGCGTCAGAGTGTCACAAAAATACTGAAGGAACTGAACTGGAACACTCTTGAAGATAGACGTTAACTATGCAAAGAAAGTCTGTTAATAAAATTTCAAGAACCGGCTTGAAATTATGACCCTAGAATCTACTACACCCAATGCGCATTCTTCTCAAAGGGATCGATAAAGATACAATTAGAATAACGACTCCACGTACTGAAGCATTCGAACAATTATCCTTCCTTGTGACCAATACGTGAATGAAACGGTAAGAAACTCTAATAAGCTGTACAATGGGACGAAACTTCTGCCATGCACGTCACGATGGTTTGCAGAGTATAGATGTATGTGTTGATGTAGATATGTTCGGTACTGCGAAGCAACATAAAGCAGTTAATAAAGACAAGTCATCCTGTCCAGATAGCATACTAATAAGGTTCCTTTCAGAGTACGCTGATTCAATAGCCCCGTACTTAGCAGTCGTATATAAACCGATCACTCGAAGCACGATCCGTACCAAAAGACTGGGAAGCTGCATATATCACACCACTATTCAAGGCAGAAAATAGGTGTAATACGCTGAATTACAGACGCATATGACTAACGTGTATTTGCAATGAGATTTTAGAACATAAATTGTGTTCGAAAATTATGAATTACCTCGAAGGCAACGGTCTATTGACACACAGTCATCAAGTGTTCAGAAAATATCGTTCTTGCGAAACACGCCCAGCTCTTTATTCGCACGAAGTAATGAGTGTTATCAACAGGGGATCTCAAAAAAATGGTTCAAATGGCTCTGAGCACTATGGGACTTAACATCTGTGGTCATCAGTACACTAGAACTTAGAACTACTTAAACCTAACTAACCTAAGGATATCACACACATCCATGCCCGAGGTAGGATTCGAACCTGCCACCGTAGCGGTCACACGATTCCAGACTGAAGCGCCTAGAACCGCGCGGCCACACTGGCCGGCCACGGGATCTCAAATTGATTCCCTATTTCTAGATTTCCAGAAGTTTATGACAGCGTTTCTCACAAGAGACTTCTAATCATATTGCATGCCTATAGAGTATCGCTTCAATTGTGCGACTGCATCCGTGTTTTCCTCTCAGAAAGTCCACAGTACGTAGTACAAAAGGAGTAGTGATACCTGGCGTTCCGCAGCGAAGTGTTATCGGCTCTCTGCTGTTCCTGATCTAGCTACAGTGTTAGCAGATAATCCCGTTTACCGTGTAGTAAAGTTATCACAAGATCAAAACCAATTGCAAAATTAGTTAGACATGCTATCTGAATGCCAAAAGCGGCAATTGTTTCTCAGTAAGAAAAAGTGTGTTGCCATCCACAAGCCTACAAGTCCGTTAAACTTCGATTACGGGATAAATCCTCTCTAAAGGCTATATATTAGACTAAATACCTTGGAGTTACAAACAGGAACAACGGACATTGGAAACATCACATAGGCGATGTTGTAGGAAAGGCAAACCAAAGACTATATTTTATTGGCAGAACACTTAGAAAATGCAACTGGTCTACTATGGAGGCTGCGTACATTCTCAAATAGAACACTGCTGTGCTGTGTGGGATTCTTACAAGAAAATACGACGCTGTCGCCAACCAACGTAGGGAAAAATGCTCGTCATAATAGGAGAAATCATCGAAGTAAGAGAAATAAGAGCTCGTACGGAAAGAGTTAAGGGTCCTTTTTTCCACGCACTGTTAGAGAGTGGAACTGTAGAGACATAGCCTGAAGGTGGTACGAAGAACCCTCTGCCAGGCACTTAAAGGTGAATTGCAGAGCAGTAATGTAGATTTAGATTTGATGTAGAATTGTTTCACTCCAAATAACCACTGGAGTACATGAAGAAATGGAAACAAACAAAGTGATAGCTGTTAAACAATAAGCATTTGCTGCAGGCTGGCACTTTTTTCACTTTTTTCTCGCCTCTGAAACTCAGTGCAATGCAGTGCATGTAACATACAATTAAGAACATACGGATAGGTCTGAAGCTGAGTAAAAATACATTTATAAGTGGGCAGTTACAAATCTGCAAACATGATGGTAGCTTCCCTTCACCCAGTGTGGGATCCTTCCGTGTACATCGGTAATGTTCTTTCATTGGAATCAACCTGGGGTGAGCACTCCAGCATTAGAGCTAAACGTCGATAAACGATAGGAAGAAAGCCAAAATATGAAAACTTAGAAATTATTTTTTTCACAGGCATGAATAATATATGAGAAATTTTCTAGCTTTTATGATGAGAATGATATGTTGATCCTCTAAAACTTTGAAACACGTGTTTAAGTCTGTGTCCACTAAAATATCTGTATTTATTTGCAACACCATTAATCATGTATTTAAAAACTGCATTTCCTTGATCAACAGCTAACAGAGTTGTGAAGATTTCCTTCCGTGAGTCATAACAGTGCAAGAAAGTACTTTACCGTTACCGGCAGTTTTGCAAAAAGGCTGTTCGTGTCGAGAGAACTCCGGGACAATCCCAAGAGACGGAAGTTGTGACGCAAGCGATTTCACGACTATTACGACGGGAAACAATAGAAACAGTAACGAACCAGCTCCACCTTGGTACTAATGTCGCTTTGTTACTGCCACACAACACAGCAAAAATAAAGCGGACGGGAAAGCAAGCGGATACACAGACTATGAACTGTGTTTATTGAACATTTCCTGCTATATTAACAACTTTTCAAAATGCATTTACAACACACTTTATCACTTTTACAGATGATTGCAACCGAAACAAAATACTATGAATTGCTCTGTTTCTGAAGTTCATTGCTGACGGTAACATGGATGGCGACACGGAAAAACTACTGAGTAGTTAATTAATTTGTCTAAAGCAGTCTGATCAAATAAAATCTGCTAGTCTTTCACCTTGAAAAACATTTTTATGTTACTTTCTCAGGAATAGGTGGTTTGATGTTGGCCATCGGTAGAAGCCGTCCAAAGTAAATCTACTGTTACTTACCGCAAGCAGGAGCAGTAGGCATTACTGATAGATGACTCTATTTTTAAATGAGTTATTTACTAAAGAATAGTCTGCTAGCTCAGTACTGAGGTTGAACCAAACAAGGGTTCTTCGACCGGTGAAGCATAAATTTCCGTATTGAATTAACGGGGTATGAAATCACTCTTTCAAGCCAGCTTAAGGCATGTTATTTCATTATGACTAATAAAATAAATACTAAACGTTGAATGCTGTTAACTGCTTAAGCTATTTAATAACAGTAAGTTGTCTTATTATAACTTAACTGAAGTAGTTTACGATTGGTCTGATTACCTGTAAATAAATAAGTCCATTCCAACTAAGTCCTGCATATTCGGAATAAAATCAGTTTACTGAGAATATTTTTGTGCTAAATAAATGTTACAAAAGAAATATAACTGTTATTTCGCCATATAAATGAATTCTGAACTGCTTACGATGCTATTAAGCTGCATAAATTGGACGCTGATAAGGAGAAGAAAGTAAACCGTAATTAGCACAGTATTAACTTCCGACTGAAGCTATAAATTCTGGTTTAAAAAAAAAAGTGTCAGTGAATACATAGATTTACTGTGCGTAAAGTATTTTCAGTTACCCATAGATGGTCTTAACGGAAAAACTAGATACTACGTTGCTAATTTCAAATTTTAAGAAATAATGTACATTCAGCGACGCTCCTTTTGTAGTTATTAATTCTTGATAGTAATGTCTCCTGGTCTTACCCATAAATATACTCACGATCTTTTTCAAATGCAGATTACAGCTTTCTATAGGTCAGGCATTGAATTTCTGTTTCCTCATCGCTTCGAAGTTTTCAATAATTCGAACCTCATTCCATTGTTTTCACAGATAGAGTCAATCTCTCAATTTTTTGCTGCTTATACAATCATAATGATAAAACAGATTTCAAAGAAAAGAGTTCATACTGCAGGTAAAATTAACAAAATATTGGTAATTGAAAAATAATAATGTTTACGCCAAGTATACATCTTAAGGAGATATTTATTTATTTATTTATTTTCATTTACACGTCAAGAACAAATAGAGAAGCAAATCTCCAAAGTCATGGAACTTGCCAGTACATGAAATTAAAATGTAAGTGTAATAGCGGATAAAAACAAAATGTTCATGAACCCAAAAAAGTCTAAGTAAACGCAGTCAACAGCAGAACACAAGAATCAATTTTTCAAGAAACTTCTCGCCAGAGTAGAAGGAGCGACCAATGAGGGAACTCGTCAGTTTCGAGTTGAAACTACATATATTACTGCTAAGATTTTTGAAAATGGATGCAGCAGTATACTGCACATCTTCTGCACAAGAGTTAAGAAGTCCGATCTAAATGCAGGTTGGGTTTCTGCCAAGTATTAACGGAGTGAAAGCTGCTTATTCTTTTAGAACGGGAAGAGTTTCCCCAAAATATAATACCATACGACATAATCGAATGAAAATAAGCTCAGTATACTAATTTTCGTGTCGGACTATCACTTACTTCAGGTACCGTCTAATAGTAAAAATGGCAGCATTAAGTCTTTGAACAAGATCTTGAACGTGGGCTTTCCACGACAGTTTACTATCCATGTGAACATTTAGAAATTTGAACTGTTCAGTTTCACTAATTATATGCGCAGTCTGTGATATTAAAACGTCGGGATTTGTTGAATTGTGTGTTAGAAACTGTAAAAACTGAGCCTAAGTGTTTTTAGTGTGAGTTTATTTTCTACAATCCACGAACTTATGTCATGAACTGCACTATTTGAAACAGAGCTAATATTGCGCACAACATCCTTTACTACCAAGCTAGGGTCATCATTAAACAGAACTATTTTAGAGTTATCTGTAATACTAGAGGGCATTTCATTTATGTAAATAAGGAACAGGAGTGGCCCCAACACTGATCCATGGGGCACCCGCCATTTGACCGTACCCCAATGAGACATCACATGACAGACATACTCAACACTTTGAATAATGCCTTATTGCTGTCTTTTGCTAAAGTAAGAGATGAACCACTTGTAAGCTTCTTTCCGTATTCTGTAATGGTCCACATTCTTGATCAATATTTCGTGATCAACACAATCAAACGACTTAGTTAAATAAAAAAATATGCCAATCGTTCGAAACCTATTGTTTAACACACCCAGTACCTCACAGAGAAAAGAGAACATAGCCACTTCTAAAGGCGAGCTGTACATTTGACAGCGAATTGTATGATATAAAATGATCAATTATCTTTACATACACAGCCCTTTTAATTACTTTAGCAAACACTGATGGCATAGAAATAGGTCTAAAATTGTCTGCAGTATCCCTTTCTCCATTTTTATAAGCGGCTTTACTACTTGGTACTTTAATCCTTCAGGAAACTGACCATTCCTAAAGGATAAATTACAAATATGGCTAAACACAGCACTAACATGTGCACCACAGTACTGAAATATTCTGCTAGGCACTCCATCATATCCATGAAAGTCCTTAGTCTTCAGTGATTTAATTATTGACTCAATCTCCCTTTTGTCTGTATCACAGAGGAGTGTTTCAGACATCAATCTCGGAAAGGCACACAGTCTCCTGCCACACCTTGGTAGACGTGACGCTACCAGCAGTCGACCAGCGGTATGTTCGCCCTGAAGATAGCCCCTGCGATGGGCTGAAACCGGTCGGCACGAAATAAATAAAAAAAAAACAAGATTTTGACTGTTTTCTTAATACTAAGTCTGGATAGATGTCTGCCTATTACACATTACGATCCTCTTCAACTGTCAGCTGTCTCTGTCAATTAACAGACAAGGTCGGCCTGTATGCTTTTGTGCTGTAAGTGTCCCTTCACGTTTCCGCTTCACTATCATATCGGAAACAGTGGACCTAGGGATGTTTAAAAGTGTGGAAATCTCGCGTACTGGCGTATGACCCAAGTGACACCCAATCATCTGACCACGTTCGAAGTCCGTGAATTCGGCGGAGGGCTCCATTCTGCTCTCGCACGTGTTTAATGATTACTGAGCTCGCTGATATGAAATAATTGGCAGTAGGTGGCAGCACAATGCGCCTAATATAAAAAACGTATGTTTTTGGGTGTGTCCGGATACTTTTGACCACATAGGTAGAAGAAATAATTCAGATAGCTGAGAGAGACGAAAATTTAAATCTCATGGGAACTCAAATGCGATAGTAGGAAACGGAAGAGATGGAAAAATAGATTGTAGATATGGACTGGGCGAAAGGAAGGTAGAATTTTGCAGACAGCATAATTTAATCACGGCTAACATTTGGTCTGAATATCGTGAAAGGAAGTTGTATACGTGGATCAGACATGGAGAGACCCGAAGTGTTCAGTTTGAATATATAATGATAAGATAAAGCTTTCCGCACCAGATTTAATATTTTAAGACATTTCAAGGGACGGATGTGGGCTTCGGCCACTATTTATTGATTATTAACTGTAGATTAAAACTAAAGAAATTGCAAAACGTTAGGAAATTAAAGAGAAGGGACCTGCGTAAGTTAAAAGAAGTAGAGGTTTTTGAGAGTTGCAGAGAAAGCATTAGGCAATGGCTGACTAGAACAGAAAATGAATACAGACGAATGGATACCTTTAAGAGATTAAATAGTGAAGGCAGCATAGTATTAAATAATTATAAAGGGAAGGCCTAGTAGGAAGTCTTTGATCTCATAGAGGAGATTATATTTAACTCATGAAAGCCGAAAATATAAAAATATAGCGAATGAAGTAGGCATAAGGGAATTACAACTTCTAAAAAATGAGATTGTCAGAAGGGCATAATGGTTAAGCTGCAATGGCCAGGTGACAAAACTAAGGATTTAGAAACATATTATACGGGCGAAAAGATAGAGGTCTTTGGAGAAAAGAGAAGCATCTGTATGCCAACAAGAGCCAGATGGAAAACCAGTCCTTAGCAAAAAAGGAAAATTTATATATAGTACTTCCATATATATATAAAAGCGAGATAAACTTGAAGACATTATTATATAAATGAAAGAGATCATAGATGAAGGTGAGGTGGGAGAGTGACACTGCACGAAGCATCTGACAGGTGACTGAAATACCTAAGTCGAAAGGAGGTCCTGGAAGTAGACGACATGGAGAGCTGCATCAAACCAGGCTTCGAACTGAAGATCACAACAACAACAGACTTCTTTAAATGCCGGAAAACGTAAATTTGTGCACTTGACAGTATCCCAGGACTACAACATCAACTAGTCACAATTTCAACTGGCCCACTCTTCCATACGTTTGTGTGTGACAAACGTATGGTAAATCAGATGGCAGAGTTGGCATTATTGTTCATTGGTAGAATTCAAGGGAATTGCACTCAGTCAACAAAGGATATTACTTTCAAACAATCGTAGGTCCAGTTCTGTTTTGTTGCACAAGTATGAGGGAACACCCTTGGTCAAGGGGTCGGTCGGCTCTAAGCCCTGACAGCGCTCTGTTCTCTGAGTTGTTAACTTCTGCGCCGCGGTATTTGTGTATACGGAGTCCACCAATAACGTACCTCATGTCTCATTCTTACCGCCTTACGAAAATCAAAGTAACGTTTCAGGCTAAACATCCACGACCAAGAGCCTTTGAAGTTGAACAGTTCATACTACAGGATCCACGCATGAACCCCCTGGACCGCACTTTCGGGTGCTTGAGCTCCCGTTCGAAGTACCTCGAGAAGTAGTCATTGCCACTTTCCAACCTTATGTCAAAGTCTTGGGTCACCTTGCGGAGATGTGGAAAACATTTACGACCTTCCCGCGTTAAATGGAGTCCCGAAGATCAAAACTGAGCTGACGAAACACATTCCACCATACTTGATGATTGGTGGTGTGCAGGCCATCGTCTTGGCCAGCCACGAACGTGGCAGGATGTGATCAGAAAGGGCATATCCAGTCCAAATGTTTATGCCAACTTTTGTTACAGATACCGCTGGGTGAAGTGACCTCAGCGTCGCCGCTCAAATCCGTATCTATCACCTATACTACAGTAGCACAAAACCCTGCCATGCCGCCCCAGGACACGCCTGAAGCTTCGTCAACGCCACCCAAGGCAGTAAAACGCGCCATCGAGACCAACGTGGCATCACCTCCAGTGCTCGCACCAAGACGATCCAATATCAGGGCTGTGACGGAAGACAAACATCAATAGCGAGCCATATTGACTATTAATCGGCAGTGATGTTTCAAAAATATGAAAAGGTTCTCAAATACCACACCAATCACCAAAATTTTTGACGACTACATTATTTACTTAGCGACGTGTTTCGATGTGAAATTTCATCATCAGGCTATATTGGCATTACAAAAACATTTAACACAGGGGTATAAGATATTGAAGTTTCTGCTGTGATCAAATTTGTTCTTGTGGCGTGGCACTTTTCTTGTGATGTCCTGAGACAAGCTATTTCCATGGCTCTCTTACACACAAAACAAATCAGCAGCGCAGAAAACAAGATGGTGCCACAGCAGAACATCATGAGCATATACTAGAGCATCTTGTCCATTCACTTCATAGATTTCATAATATTGTCTATCATCATTTTGAAGAAGGGTGTCGCTAGGGAACTCCTTGTTGGACACTTCTCTTTGTCTTGAACCTTTGCTGTCGTCCATTGTCTACATGGACATAGGTGTAGGAATTCTGGTATATCATCTTTACTTCTCCAACTATATCCAGGCAATCCCAGATATCATTTAGAGGGACACCACCAAAGACTTAATCATTCTTCAAAAATTCAATTGTAATATTATTTCCATGTTCTCATTATATTACTATCAATATTCTTACTGCAGAAATGAGACCGTTAGTATCATAATTCTTCCTGAACCCATGTTGCTCCTTCCCGATCAGAGGTTCTACTAATTCTCATTTAGGCATATGTTACTTTTAGCAGCCCCCTGGTATGTGACAATATTGTGATTACCCTGTAGTTTCCACGTCCTTCGGCTGCGCAGTGAGATGATCAATCCATTTTCAGTCTTCTGGGCCTCTGTTTCTTCCCACATTAGTGAACGCACTCTAAGTAGCCAATTTAAGCTTGTAACTCCAACAGACCTTATCAAATCCGAACTTAGATCATCATCCCTTCGAGACTTGCTCTTTCGCATGTTCCTTATTGCAGTTTCAACTTCGAGCTAAGTCAGTGGGTGTTTATCATTCTGTATGTTATTTATTAAAGGTTTAATCGTGGTGGTACAGTCCTCATCTACGTTTAGCAACTACAAGAGTGTCACTTCATTTCTCCTCTGATCCGTTCCTCTGTTCTTACTAAACTTCCATCACTTTTCCCAATGCAAGGATATGTACGTATTCTCTTCATTTATTCTTTGTTACTTTATATAGGAGCTTCCTGTTTCCAGTCGTCCTACGTTATTGTAGTTACGTCATTCAAGTACTTTTCCTTTTCTTCCTGTATCAGGTATATCAAGCCCAGCGTTTCGTTCCGTTATTCCTATGATACGTATTTTACTTCATTTCGTGCAACACCTGTTTGTTTCCATCTAAGTATCTTCCTAGCACATTTCTTCCTTTCAACCATCGTGCTTCCATCATGGTGTAGTACTTGTTCTTCCACAGGGACCGCGGGCAGTTTTTTCTTTGAATATTTTCCATTTGTCTTCTGCGGTTGCCTTTTCAGATTCTGGTAATTTTGTTGTTATCGCTGCTTCCCGAAGCCTTCAACAACCATGTCTTAGGTTTAGGGATTTTATTCTTCTTTACTCGTATGGTGTAAATGCCTTTTAGATCAGTAACTATCAGTCATCGAGCGCTATCTAGGCTCTAGCAAGGTATATCTGTAAAATTTCTGGCGTACTCACCAGTTTGTCTATCAGTGACGATGAAGTCCATAACAGGGTCGAATTTTCCGTCCCTACTATATCTAGTAATTCTGCGGCTCTCCCTCTTCTGGTAAAACATGTTTATGCAGTTAATTTCTATCGCTCACAAATGTCAATTAAATTCTCGCCTTCAAGGTATCTGTTACTTTAGCTATGACGTCGAATGATTTTTTCACATCTTCTCTGCCACAATCACCGTCCATATTACTCTTAATAACGGTGTTCTCATTTGCTACATTGGCTTCAAGTTCTGTGAGAAACCGCTATTTCTCCTCTCTGGTACAACGTGCCTGTGCTGCTTATACTTAGAAGAAAGTGATGTACATTGGCATCTCGTAACCTAATCTGGATGATCCTGTCAGTCACGTAGTTGACATATACCTGTATTTCTTTGCCTTTATCGAGCGGCAAACGGACTCCATTTTTAGGTTAAGTAGTATTCCCGTTCCTGTGTCATACATATCTATTTCTCAGGTGCTTCTTCGCACGGTTTTGCCAGTTCGTCTCACTCAATCCATGTATGCCCTGCTTACGTCTATCCATAAGGTCTTTCAGTTCTTTATGTTTGTTGGTAAGAGTAATGTCGCAATCCTAAACCGTTTCTTCACACTTCTTTTGAGACTTCCAGTATTTCCGACAAGTGGTGGTGGTGATGGTTAGGGTTTAACGTCCCGTCGACAACGAGGTCATTAGAGACGGAGCGCAAGCTCGGGTTAGGGATGGATTGGGAAGGTAATCGGCCGTGCCCTTTCAAAGGAACCATCCCGGCATTTGCCTGAAACGATTTAGGGAAATCACGGAAAACCTAAATCAGGATGGCCGGAGACGGGATTGAACCGTCGTCCTCCCGAATGCGAGTCCAGTGTGCTAACCACTGCGCCACCTCTCTCGGTTTTCCGACAGGGATCAGGCATTTGGCCACCACTGATTCGAGAGGAACTTGAAAATCTGTCATCCCCAGCACTTACTTTTGTATCAATGATTTACTTACGTTTGAAAGAAATGTGCAGATGTTTGATTTATACAATCAAAAGTTTACATTCTCAAGCAAAACGGAACAATTCAGCAATAATATTTCACGTCCGATGTTTGTGCAACGATGGTCTTCACTTACTGTCTGAACTGTGAAACTCAACTGAGGTTAGCTGTCAATCCCAAATTGAAATCACTGAAGATGTTACTGTCGTACATACTCAATCAAACTTGAGCAAAAGTGTGAGTTCATAGGGACACTTTTCGACAGTTGCTCTTCGCGCACGTCATTCGCCTGTGGAACTGGTGAGAACTGATAGCGTTAAAAGAAGTTCCTTCCGCCACACACCCTAAGGTGGCCTTCAGAGTACAGTTGTACAGATGTACTACTCTGACAGTACTCTGAAGTTTGTGGTGGACGGGTTACAGACAAGTTAACTCTTGCTGTGTTTCGGTTATGTTAGTAATCTATATGTCGTTTAATATTTTGAGTAATGACAAACATAATCATAGAGCGTCAACGATGCTGCAGACAACACCTCATAACCATTACGCGTAAGCAAGTATTGGAGGCGTAGGCGCTGTTATTAATTAAACTAGTGATTTCGGTCATTATTACGCAGTAGAGTAATAAAAACGAATTTGTTTGTAGAGCACTATCATGTTCGAAACGCTTGTTGAGTGGAGGATAAGCCAAGGTCAAGCATGTATATTTTCTGTTTAATGAGATGGACGTGAAAGAGTCTACAACACGTAATAAGAATCAACGAAAGTTCTCAAATTTTCAATGGCGCGTCGTTGTGACCCGTGTCACTCCCATTATCCTCTGGTGAATGTGGGACATAATGTAAAATAGTAATTTTAACGAACTCATCTTGTTGGAATGTCAAGAATGTTTGTTAGCACAATTTGCCGGGAAAAACGTTTAGAACATTTCGTTGAATCAGTAGTCAGCCAGATACTGTAATGAGTCAAATTCTTTTTATGAACATCCATAGACATATTTTGAATGTCAAGAGAGCTGCGAAACAGGTTGTCTGGAGGGCGTTGTTTGTCTCGTTAGAGCAGCGCAAGTGCCATATGCCAACTTACACTGTATTTTACTGCCAACGCAGGTCGTAGATGTCTCTGTAGACACGTTCTGAGCAGTGTTATGGCCAGCAGGAGCTACTGCAAGAGGAAAACAATCTGTGTTTCCCGTAGCCACGAGCAGCTATGTTACAGATGACGCCGTTTGCCTAGCAGGATTTCGGAAGGATGAAAGATATTCGAAGTGGTTCTGGGAAAACACAGTGAGCAAGTTGTCAGGCAGGTGCCACATACAACATTAAATGAAACGTACTTATCTTGGCGTGTCACTACAAAATTCACCAAAAACCCTGATAGGAATACGAACAGATCTAAGAAAACCTTTAGGAAACGGACGGAATTATTTTATTTAACCCAGTCTTGTAGTATTTGAAAGAGGGTCATGTTTCGAATCCCACTTTCTCTGTAACTTTCTGAAGAAGCTAAATCTGAAGTAGCGAATACCATCACCAACAGTACCACGACTAGGTAGCTCTGTTGTGTTAACCAATCTTCGAGTAGAAGACACCATTACATTTACGCAAAGGGGAAGAGAACAACAACCGATCGCTAAATCTGTCGTTTTATTACAGCAGATCTCGATTTTTACCATTACAATCTTCAGTACTAAAAATTACAAGACAAGATAATGAGGAACAAATGAAGATAACTGACATCGCATCGTAAGCGCAGATATAAGCGCCACACACCCTATAACAACAAGTGACATTAGTCCAAAGAGTCAAGTAATAAACAATATTAGTGATATAGAGATTAGGAATCTAACATGAACTGAAACCGTGTCCCCTAGAGAGGTGCTGGCTAACAGTTACGTAACAGTAAATCTATTAAAATAAATTTCTTATAAAAATAGTGAACAATAAAACGACAAGTAATGGTTAAACTCGGGAAAGAAATTACATGTGTGGAGCCTTTACTATATCCCGCTTAGTGACAGTAAGTACAGGATAGTATCTGATGTAACTACGAAGTCTTTCGCGACGGAGTCCTTGCATAAAGAGTTCTCGGTTTACTTGCCGCGTCAAATTTGGATAAAATCCCAAGCTTTCGATGACTACCTCCGTCATCTTCGTTAGGGGTAAAATTTGACGCGGCAAGTGAACCGAGAACTTTTTATGCAAGTGTGTGATGTATTTTTGCGTTACAAATAAATGGAAGAGAAACTATTATCAATGTAATGTAACACGAGAAGTATAATGTTAAAAAAATTGTACCAAAATAATTAAAATTTAAAGGAAATGAAAATGGTACAATAAAAGGTGTGCCCTCTCTGAGCATGAAATAAAATGTACAACTCGCAAAAATACATTTAATTCCATTCAAACGTTTTGACTGTCAATTCAAGCAACGTTTGGCACAAAACAAAGGAACTTAACAATTACATTAGAGTCCAGAAGTTGAAAATAACCCAGATATTACAGCATGTTTCATCGACCGTAGGACGGTACAGCTGCAGAATATGGAAAAGATTAATAACAAGACATTAATAATTGCAGAAATAATGTATGTTGAGCTCGAGGTCTAAAGTATACCACTCGTCAGTGGTTGACAGATACCATTCAGTATTACCTCGATTCCCACGTCACTGCTGCCTCAATTTTGTCCAATGATGCTTTAGCGAATGAAAACGCTCGTATCAGTAAATAAATCCGATTCAGGATTTTTTTTTTACTGTCTGGAAGCGACTTACTGTACTGGTAAGGCGAACTTTAACACGATTACTAGTTTGAACGCCACACTCATTAGGAGTCGTTCTGTTGGAGGTGGTATGCCCTTCTCACAGAGGACCCTACAGTTTAAAGTGAGCTCCAAACATGTCGCAATTTCTCAATTTTTACTTTTATTTACAAGTGATTACCGGAGGACGGATGCTGAAATAATCTGAGAGTCAACCTGAAATCAAACGAGTAGCAGAAGGTATTTATTAAAAAGTAACAGTACTATAAGTTCTGCTATAACGAGATCGAGAAGTTACCTCAGCCGGCTCCACATAGTTGTTGAGGACGTCAAATGGTATGTATGAGGATACTAAAAGTTTTGTTGACAGCCGATGTCAGTCTTCAGAGAAATGACTGATACCAAGATAAGTCGCTGATGATAGTTTAGTGATGTCTCTCAAATGGAACCAAGACATGCTTTACATCATGTTGTTGTTGTGGTCTTCAGTCAGGAGATTGGCTTCATTCAATTCTCCTGTGCAAGTTTCTTCATCTCCGAATAACTATTACAGCTTACATCATTCCGTATTCACTTATTGTATTCACGTCCCACACATCCCTCCAATACTAAACTGGTGATCCTTTGATGCCTCGTAATGCGTCCTATCAACCGATCCCTTCTTTCGGTCAGCTTGTGTGATTGTTTTTCCTCTTAAGTGATCTACCCATCTAATCTTCTCCTCTGTAGAACCACATTTCAAAAGTTTGTAT
Source organism: Schistocerca piceifrons (assembly GCF_021461385.2). Taxonomy (NCBI): domain Eukaryota; kingdom Metazoa; phylum Arthropoda; class Insecta; order Orthoptera; family Acrididae; genus Schistocerca; species Schistocerca piceifrons. The sequence goes on along the minus strand of NC_060139.1, from coordinate 520,259,827 downwards.
ACTCTTCTTGTCTAAACTGCTAATCGTCCATGTGTAACTTCCATACATGGTTACGCTCCATACAGATACTTTCAGAAAAGACTTCCTGACATTTAAATCTATGATCTATGTTAACAAATTACTCTTCTTCAGAAACGCTTTCCTTGCTACTGCCAGCCAATATTTTATATTCTCTCTACTGTGGCTATCATCAGCAAAAGCCAACTACTATTTTAGTGTATCGTTTCCTAACACATTTCCCTCAGTATCATCTGATTTAATTTGACTACATTCCATTATTCTTCTTTTGCTTTTGTTGATGTTCCTCTTGCATTCTCCTTTCGAGACACTGTCCACTCCGTTCAAATGCTGCTCCAATTCCTTTGCTGTCTCTAACACTGTTACAATGTCATCGACAAAGCTCAAAGTTTTTATTTTTATCCTCCTTTAGCTGTAATTCCAGCTCCAAATTTTTCTTTGGATTCCTATACTGTTTGCTCGCTGTACAGATTGAATAACATTGAATAACAGGTAACAACCCTGTCTCACTCACGTCTAAATCACTGATTCCCTTTCATGACCCTCTACTCCTATAACTACCCTCTGATTTCTGTCCAAGTTGTAAACAGCCCTTTCGCTTCCTGTATTGTACCATGCTAGCTTTAGAATTTCAGAGAGAGTGTTCCATTCAGTACGATATTGCAGCGCCTATATTATCCCGAATTACGATGCATAGCTGCTTCGGAATCGTAATTCGGAATAATACAGGCACTGCAATATCGAATTTATCCGCCGACACCGGGAAAGCGACTTTCAAGTAACGTGTCGCACCTGTACGGGAATAGAGTACATAATAGATGTGAGAGTACAGGTTATAGACACAATGTTGACGACATAAGGAAGTTTAGATCCGGCTGTGAGTCGTGTTCGGATAGCTTAATGGTACAGGAGTGCATCCGTAATCTGGGGAAAGCGTCTGTGTTTCAACTGTAACAGACTACTGTAGTCAGTCCGGACGGGTGTTAGAGGGAGCATCACACCGGGAATTAGACATGATTCAGCGGGTCACATGTGTTAACACTTTCTGGCATCACGAATTCCGCACTTTGTTCAAGTGCACCCAATGCCGGTGATGATAGCACGACGAATACAGACGGCATTCGGTTCCTTTGTGGTTAAGGTAAGACACGACGCCCTTACCCTCCCTCTTAGTAGTGGTATACTTGGTCTTGTGCATGTTCGTGATCAAGCGGTGTCACTTTATATCAGCACAATGCTGAAACTGTGGAGAGGACATCAAACTTGTCGGACAGGAATCTTGATAAAAGAACTAGCACCAGTTTTTCGAATGGCGCCAGTGGCGGTCCAGCACATTTCCCAGTCACTGTAGCATGTACGCACTTTTTCTGTGGAGTACAACTACGTTCAGACGGCTCTGCCGGAAACCAGATCTGCAACGGCGCGTGACATCTATCGGATACTAACGACCGAACGACACAGCAATCCTATTAATAGGAAGCACCCACACATCCACTGGCAAGTAGTATGGAGATCGATACAATGGTTCCTTAGACAAAGAGACTCGTGCAGTGTGGTACCCAACAGTTAATGGTAAAAATATCACCCGATCCAGACTCCATGCGATTCATATCACAGATTCACCATTGTGCGCCCAGTGCTAAACTTTGGATAACGATCAACACCGTCTCACATGCGGCCCCTCGGCAGAAGTGTGGCGTTTGGCGACACAAATGATCGCTTTATTTCTTGGAATTGGACAAAACAAAATCGAACCTGTGGTGTCACCGCCAGACACCACACTTGCTAGGTGGTAGCCTTTAAATCGGCCGCGGACCGTTATTATACGTCGGACCCGCGTGTCGCCACTATCAGTGATTGCAGACCGAGCACCGCCACACGGCAGGTCTAGTCTAGAGAGACTCCATAGCACTCGCCCCAGTTGTACAGCCGACTTTGCTAGCGATGGTTCACTGACTACAGACGCTCTCATTTGCAGAGACGACCGTTTAGCATAGCCTTCAGCTACGTCATTTGCTACGACCTAGCAAGGCGCCATATTCAGTTACAATAACCTGAACAGATAATATTGTGACTCATGTACCATCAAGAGCGACGTTCATCATTAATGGATTAAAGTTAAGTATCCAACTGAATACGTCCGCTTTCTGAATTCAAATTCCTTGTCATGTTCCAGACCTCACGTCAGTATAGTTCTTCCCTCCTCACGCCAGCCTGCGTGAGCAAAAACGCGTGCATTTCAGGCTCCTCTAGTAACACGGTGTTGTATCTTCTGCCAACACAACAGAACCAGGGATTAAATTCTTTCCGGACGGGACGTAATACCCAAGTACTAAATCGAATGCTGTAACATGACTTCGAGGCCAGACGGTATTCTATTTGTTCATGGATGGCCCAAAGAATGTAACGGACTTTTATACATTTTTACAGCAACGACATCTAAAGATCGTGAGCTATCTGAAATATCCACAGCATTTGTCTAACTTCCTATGGAGTGTGTTTCAAGAGCCCCCGTACAGCTGGAACGTCCAGGGTAGGAGAAGTTAAATTATCGATGCTAAGAAAGCATGTACGGAAGATAAGAATCGGTGGATGCATTGTAATTACAAGAAGACATACCCGGATGACAGAACAGAGGGGAGAATTGAAAATACTGTTCTCCATTGTGATGTGTGTTTCTTTTTTTATGTAATGCGAGGATAATGTTTAGTATACTAGCTTTCAAGCAATACGTAAATTTTATTTGTGGTATGACAAGGAAGTGGTTGTTACCGAAATTTAACATCACTTAAATGTTATATGTGAAACAGGATTTGCTTTAATTTGTGAAAGATATTCATTGAAATTTGAAGCATAAATGGAGAAGTATTTCTTTTTAACATAATTTTATTGTGTTTTTCATTTATAACATATATTTTACTTTCTAAAGTTTATTGTTTTAATTTTACGTCAGTTTTGTTTATAGTTGTGTTTAGCTTATATAGGTATATATATATATATATATATATATATATATATATATCAAGCACTTGACAATCTCATTTTTTATTCCAACAAAAAGTAGTTTTTTGTTTTCTATTGTTCCTATTTAAATGTAAGAAAAGGCGGTAGAGCACTTGCCTGCAAAAAACAAAAAATAAATACATAAATAAAAAAATAAAACAAAAACAAAAATTCTATTCTTCCCTTTTCTTAGAAAAATGAGTAAAGGGGGATATCCGCGTAAAAAAGCATGGTAAGGCGACCACGTGTAATGAACGGAAAATCCGGGTTGGAATCCCGGTCCTGCACAAATTTTAATTTTTGTCATTCCATCATACAGCCGATAGTAGTCCATATTGGCAGCTGCGAATAAATTTCATGTATTCCATTCAAAGTTGTCAAAAACATTCAGTAAGTCTGCAATTGCTTTAACCTTAGGTTTGCCTTTAGTTAACCTAAGGTAAGTCATAGGGTCAGTATTGATTCCCAGCATCATACATATCTCTGGAATCAAAACTGATCTTCCCCGAGGTCGGCTTCTACCAGCTTTTCCATTCTTCTGTAAGGATTTCGCGTTAATATTTTGCAACAATAATTCATGAAAGTGATAGTTCGCTAGACCTGTCAGCCTCTGCTTTCTTTGGAATTCTAATTATTAATTCTTGTTGCAGTTTGAGGGTATTTCGTGAGTCTCATACAGCTTGCACACCAGCTGGAAGAGTTTTGTCACGGATGGCTCTCCCGCAGCTATCAGTATTTTCTCTACACCTGGGGCCTTGTTTCGACTAAAGTCTTTCGTTGTTCTGTCAAATCCTTCTCGCAGTATCATGACTCCCATCTCGTATTCAGCTAATTGCTCTCACATTTCTGTTGTATTGCCTTAAAATTCATGTTTCTTGTGTAAACTTCGTTGACAGGTTCATGAGATAGACATCCTTATCTGATAAAAACTGATTCATCGGTTCCAGGACAAAAAGCAAATGGGCCAACCGTACCATTAAAACCCCTTCCATCGTCATTAACGAAGATGTGGCGCACGAGAAAGCAGAAGTGCGACAAAATCATTCTACCCAAGTAAGCAACATCCATATGTGAAGAACAGATATCCTCTTCGATTCTCAGCTGAATATAAATTTTTTTAATTCCACAACATTCTGCACTGATCGTGTCCGGAACACGAATTACGCCTCATCGGCCTTGGTACATATAAAAGTTGAAATGTGAAACCCTCGGAATACACGTCCAAGCCAAAATTCAACAAATGGCAGCTTACAATAGGCGAAAAGCACTAACTAAAGCAAAATCACTAAGTCACCTGAGATTGACAGAAAAGATGAATTTAATGAACATACACTACTGGCCATTAAAAGTGCTACAGCGAGAAGAAATTCAGATGGTAAACAGGTACTCATTGCACAAATATATTACACTAAAACTGACTTGTGATTACATTTTCACGCAATTTGGGTGCATAGATCCTGAGAAATGAGTACCCAGAACAACCACCTCTCGCCGTAATAATGGCCTTGATACGCCTGGGCATTGAGTCAAACAGTGCTTGGATGGCGTGTACATGTACAGCTGCCCATGCAGCTTCAACATGTACCACAGTTCATCAAGAATAGTAACTGGCGAATTGTAACGAGCCAGTTGCTCGGCCACCATTGACCAGACGTTTTCAATTGGTGAGACATCTGGAGAATGTGCTGGCCAGGGCAGCAGCCGAAAATTTTCTGTATCCAGTGAGGCCCGTACACGATCTGCAACATGCGCTCGTGCATTATCCTGCTGAAATGTAGGTTTTCGCAGAGATCGAATGAAGGGTAGAGCCACGGGTCGTAACACATCTGAAATAAAACGTTCACTGTTCAAAGTGCCGTCAGTGCGAGCAAGAAGTGACCGAGACGTGTAACTAATGGCGCCCCATACCATCACGCCGGGTGATGCGCCAGTATGGCGTTGACGAATACACGCTTCCAATGTGCGTTTACCGAGATGTCGCCAAATACGGATGCGACCATCGTTATGCTGTAAACAGAACCTGGATTCATCCGAAAAACTGACGTTTTGCCATTCGTACACCCAGGTTCGTCATTGAGTACACCATCGCAGGCGCTCCTGTCTGCGATGCAGCGTCAAGAGTAACTGCAGCAATGGTCTCCGAGCTGATAGTCCATGCTGCTGCAAACGTCGTCGAACTGTTCGTGCAGATGGTTGTTCTCTTGCAAACGTCCCGATCTGTTGACTTCGGGATCGAGACGTGGCTGCACGATCCGTTACAGCCATGCGGATAAGATGCCTGCCATCTCGACTGCTAAAGATACGAGGCCGTTGGGATTCAGCACGGCGTTCCGTATTACCTCCTGAACCCGAATCCATATTCTGCTAACAGTCATTGGATCTCGACCAACGCGAGCAGCAATATCGTGATACGATGAACTGCAATTGCGATAGACTACAATCCGACCTTTATCAAAGTCGGAAACGTGATGGTACGCATTTCTCCTTCTTACACCAGGCATCACAACAGCGTTTCACCAGGTAACACCGGTCAACTGCTGTTTGTGTATGAGAAATGGGTTGGAAACTCTCCTCATGTCAGCACGCTTTAGGTGTCGCCACCGGCGCCAACCTTGTGTGAATGCTCTGAAAAGCTAATCACATGCATATCACAGCATCATCTTCCTGTCGGTAGCACGTCATCTTCGTGGTGAATGCTCTGAATGCTCTGAATGCTCTGAAAAGCTAATCACATGCATATCACAGCATCATCTTCCTGTCGGTAGCATGTCATCTTCGTGGTGTAGCAATTTTAATGGCCAGTAATGTATTTTTATGACCAAAATCTGGGTATATGGCCCAAAATGTAAGCCTGCGCAAAGAACTGTGACAAGCTAAAATATAAATGGTCTCCAAGCTGTATGACAGGGTAAACATATTTAAAGTTGCATGCATCGCATGCACTCTGAATCCTCCCCCTCCCTCCTCCTGAGCGGCTTCCCCCTCCTGCTCCTCCTCCATCTCTTGTGCCTCCTTTCAGTGTCTCTGCACTCCTTCCTGCCCTGTCTTCCCTTTCGTCTCCCGCCCCATGTGTCTCCTGCCTCTTCGTGTAACCACTGATGCCCCTCCTCTCTTCATCCCGCCTCTTCCCCTGCTGCCCCTTGCTCTCCCCATCTTTTCCATCCTCTTTGCCCTTTCCCTCGGCAGGTCCCACCTTGCAGTTTTATTCTTCGTCGTGTGTGCTCCAAGTGGGTTTTAAGTGTGTTGTTCCAGAGTGTTTTTACTACTGTGGCCGACTTTTAAAGTGTGCATGTCCATTCAGTGTCTTCTCTGAGTTTTGAAGAATCGCTAACTGTGTTTTTTAACTTTCCGGTGACATTTTTTAACTGTCCTCCATGAACGTCTCGGTGTTAGTCTATTTTTTACTTCCATTTTCTCCTATTATTCTGTTTTAAGTTCCCCTTTATCGCCTTATGTATGTAAAATTTATTCTTATTTTGTGTTGTCACGTCACTTGGCTGAAGAGCGGCGTTTCTTGCCGCTGACAGCCCTCCCCTGCCCATATGGGGCAGGAGAATGAAATCACAATAAAGAAAAAAAAAGCATGCACTCGGAAACAGAAAGCTATTTTGATAGAATTTAGCAGCTGGTAACTTCAGCATTCTGGTGAGTGAGAGATGCGGTATTAACCTCTTCGATCCTTTGGTCCACACATGTAGACCATGGTTCATTTTTTTTTCTCGGTAAATAGGCGTATTTTTCAGCTCATACTGATGGTCCTCGAGTGTGGACCTTCTAGTACTTAGTTTTAAAACCAGGGCGCAGCACCTTGCAAGGAACGACTCGTATTGTTAATCATCCAGCTGGCCGTACGCAGAAATCTCTGCAAATCTAAACATTAGACTGAGAATCAGTGTTTTCTACCTAACGTTCGACAACTATTCTAGATGCTGAGAAATAATTTAGATTTGCGTAAATTTTGTTCGTTACTATAAAATAAACCATTTTCTGAAGGTCCTCGAACGTGGACCTCAAGTCATAATGAATATTTGCTAATTTCAGTTTGGTTTTCGATAACGGAATACTGAAATAAACATTATTTCTACACTTTACAGCAACGTATGAAATATTAAGTGATGAGCTGTCAGAAACTCTTCTTAATGACAACAGTGAGGAATTATCAGTTTCGGAAGTTGACGAATTCTCGTTTTTGACTGTAGGTTGTCCTGCTGAGCTTGGTGCAACTGACCGGTGAAATATAAGAACGTTGAGATGCTGGGGCATTAGCTAGGAGCAGAGGACGTCCTTTTACAGTGAATTCCTCTGACAGTGAACATGCAGATGGTGTAGAAAATATGTATAAAAAGCCAAGAAAAGCTGAGTTGCAACCAGTTGCGGAAGTTAGGTTTTACAATGTTGGCTAACTACCAAAATTTGTTAATACATGGAAGTGCAGGAAACCAGCCTGCAATTCCAAGATTAAAGACATCTCCCTTAAATGTGGAAATTATTTACGTACCGTGAAAAATAACATGTAACGGTAACACCGACCACCTTAAACGGCAGTCGATGCTAACGTTAAACCTCTGCGAGGAGTTTTTGGGAGTAATGAGAACAGAATCATCAAACTGGAATTCGTTTCCGAAATTTTCCGGCACAGTATAACCAACAGTAAACAGGTGGGCCAGGAACAGACGTTCTCCCAGCACAAAAGGAAGTTGTAACATTAAGTATTAATATCGGTTGTCAGCCTAATTAAGCATTCTTGTGTCAAGCAATATAATCAAGTAGAGGGCGGTGCTCAGGCTACCCTAACCTTCCTTCACACACACACACACACACACACACACACACACACACACACACACATATATATATATATATATATATATATATATATATATATATATATATATAGGGTGTTACAGAAAGGTACGGCCAAACTTTCAGGAAATATTCCTCACACACAAATAAAGAAAAGATATTATGTGTACATGTGTCCGGAAACGCTTAATTTCCATGTTAGATCTCATTTTAGTTTCGTCAGTATGTACTGTACTTTCTCGATTCACCGCCAGTTGGCGCAATTGAAGGAAGGTAATGTTGACTTCGGTGCTTGTGTTGACATGCGACTCATTGCTCTACAGTACTAGCATCAAGCACATCAGTACGTAGCATCAACAGGTTAGTGTTCATCACGAACGTGGTTTTGCAGTCAGTGCAATGTTTACAAATGCGGAGTTGGCAGATGCCCATTTGATGTATGGATTAGCACGGGGCAATAGCCGTGGCGCGGTACGTTTGTATCGAGACAGATTTCCAGAACGAAGGTGTCCCAACAGGAAGACGTTCGAAGCAATTGATCGGCATCTTAGGGAGCATGGAACATTCCAGCCTATGACTCGCGACTGGGGAAGACCTAGAACGACGAGGACACCTGCAATGGACGAGGCAATTCTTCCCGCAGTTGACGATAACTCTAATGTCAGCGTCAGAGAAGTTGCTGATGTACAAGGTAACGTTAACCACGTCACTGTGTGGAGAGTGCTACGGGAGAACCAGTTGTTTCCGTACCATGTACAGCGTGTGCAGGCACTATCAGCAGCTGATTGGCCCCCACGGGTACACTTCTGCGAATGGTTCATCCAACAATGTGTCAATCCTCATTTCAGTGCGAATGTTCTCTTTACGGATGAGGCTTCATTCCATCGTGATCAAATTGTAAATTTTCACAATCAACATGTGTGGGCTGACGAGAATCCGCACGCAATTGTGCAATCACGTCATCAACACAAATTTTCTGTGAACGTTTGGGCAGGCATTGGTGGTGATGTCTTGATTGGGCCCCATGTTCTTCCACCTACGCTCACTGGAGCACGTTTTTCATGATTTCATACGTGGTACTCTACCTTTGCTGCTAGAACATGTGCCTTTACAAGTACGACACAACATGTGGTTCATGCACGGTGGAGCTCCTGCACATTTCAGTCGAAGTGTTCGTACGCTTCTCAACAACAGATTCGGTGACCGATGGATTGGTAGAGGCGGACCAATTCCATGGCCTCCACGCTCTCCTGACCTCAACCCTCTTGACTTTCATTTATGGGGGCATTTGAAAGCTCTTGTCTACGCAACCCCGGTACTAAATATAGAGACTCTTCGTGCTCGTATTGTGGACGGCTGTGATACAATACGCCATTCTCCAGAACTGCATCAGCGCATCAGGAATTCCATGCGACGGAGGGTGGATGAATGTATCCTCGCTAACGGAGGACATTTTGAATATTTCCTGTAACAAAGTGTTTGAAGTCACGCTGGTACGTTCTGTTGCTGTGTGTTTCCATTCCATGATTAATGTGATATGAAGAGAAGTAATAAAATGAGCTCTAACATGGAAAGTAAGCGTTTCCGGACATATGTCCACATAACTTATTTTCTTTCTTTGTGTGTGAGGAATGTTTCCTGAAAGTTTGGCCGTACCTTTTTGTAACACCCTATATATATATTCACTGAATTCCTCCTTTATCTCTGTTCACACTACAACACAGTAACCTAACATTGCAGATAAATGTACTACTAACTTAAAAGTCAGACAAACAAATGGCCAATGAGATAGCGAACAGTAACATATACCTCTCAACAACACGTGCGCAGTTTATAGAACCAGTCACCAACATAGTGAAATTAGTAGCAGTACTAAACAGGGAATAGCATGAAATGGTTCTGATTTAAATCAGGGGACCTATTAATGAAATGTACAAATGTCTATGAATAACTGCAGGTCCGTAATCTTACACACCACTTACTCTAAGAACAACACAGACACCCATGTCCGAGGGAGGACTCGAACCTCCGGCGGGAGGGGCCGCGCAACCGGTGACAGGCAGCTTATCAAGTGAGGCAAAATATTTAATAAAATGACCGCAGATTGATTTCAAAATGCACTGGGTATTTCTCAAACTATAAAACTGAACTTTAAATACTATAACTCCACACATTAGAAAGCAAACACAACCTTTTTTGTAGCTGCCGAATAATTCTTTCCGTAATAAATTAAGACACTCAGAATTAAATTCACTAGGATATTATTCCCGTCCAGGTTTGTGATTTTTGGTAATCACGAGTGTAAGATAGAGTTTATAGCAACACCAAGATTATTATTAAAATTATCCAAATTATCAGATACCTGGTCCATTTACAGAGTGTCATATATAAACAATTTAGTGGAAGGCTGGTGGTACTGGTACCGCGATTTGCAGTGTCTGTTAACATGGCGGCGATGCAGTCATGGCAGTACTGTTGGCCTCGCCCGGTTACAAATCTTCTTGGCATCTGAATGATATTTACAAAGACAAAAACTATGCCAAGCTAATAATATCAGCACATGCAGCATCCGAGACCCATAAATACTGCTCTTAAGCTCATCTGGCCTGAAAACTCCAAGAATATGAGCCTCAATGATTCGCTACTGCTAGCGAGATTTTAACCACAGTACTTCTCACCCCAGACTCCTCACCAGTCACAAAGGAAGGGGTTGCCACTTGCACGCCAACGACACATTTTCCACTCCGCCAAACTACTCCCGTCGCTGAAGGGCTTCCCCAGATTTTTTACATTCAACCATATGGTCCCTAATTATGGACCAAGTCATTTACAGTGCGTCATACAACAATCATTCTAGTAGTTATTTAAATCCACAAGCACAGTTCAGGCAACATCGTTGAAAAGTTCACATAACTGAACTATATGTACATAGTTCAAGAATTTACATGACTGCTACAACACTCTACATAAGCAACACTACAAATTGACACAGAAATATCAATGCAGATGCAAAATAGATCGAAAATGGTGTTACAAACTGTTTTGAAGCTTATCAAAATACGTATCGTAAATATTTATTTAGTGGCAGTAGCAAGTTATTTCTTCCCAGAAACTATTTTATGATTATTATTTACTTACATTTGTGAAGTTGCCTTAGGACATGAACAAAACATGTATGGGAAATTATATAATTCAGAAATGTTATTTTCAATAAAATGTTTTTATTGAAGAAGGGGAGGCCGGCCGGTGTGGCCGAGCGGTTCTAGGCGCTTCAGTCTGGAACCGCGCGACCGCTACGCTCGCAAGTTCGAATCCTGCCTCGGGCATGGATGTGTGTGATGTCCTTAGGTTCGTTAGGTATAAGTAGTTCTAATTTCTATGGGTCTGATGAGCTCAGATGTTAAGTCCCATAGTGCTCAGAGCCATTTGATTTGAAGAAAAGGAGCAGAAAATTCATAGCAAAATCTAGTATGATTTCAAAATGAGAGACATTTGAGGTCCACGTATGTGTACCTTCATATATGTCTTACTGAATCACCAAATAATTATTAAGTTTGCATTTGTGTCGTGCTTGTTTATTAGTTTACTGGAAAATGTGAAAAGAAATACTTTCTGCGATTTTCTTTATCTCAGGAGTGAAGGGGCTAAACAAGATGTTAGGTTATAGTGCCGTTATTCTTTCTGGCATGTACTGCAAGCAGTTTAGCATCCCATTCCAACGCAACGAAACCGAACGACGGCCGCTACACGCGTCGTATTGTCGAGACCGCAAACTGCTGCGAGTAATACTGTATTGGCAGGAAGCAGGAGAGATCTGACAGGAGAGAGCAGCCCCCGCGGGAGCAGAGGCGCATAAATCATTGCAGCAATTGGTGGTGGCCGGCGGTCCGGCGGGTCGCCGGGTCGCACCGCGGCGGGAGCCCGCGTTGCCGAGGGTTGGGGGGCTTCTGGTTATAGAAATACCTGCCGGCGCTCACGCACGGCCGCGGGCACGCATGGCACGGACGCGCCGCACACGGTTTCACACACACACACACACACACATACATACATACACACACACACACACACACACACACACACACACTTGTAAACGTGCTGCGTCTCCTCGGGTTTCTCCCGTCGCTACCTGGCCCTGCCCAGCCATTATAGGCTGCCTCCGGAATCTCCTGTTCTGCAGCGGTGCGCAGCACTCCGCCTAGGTCATCGACAAACGAGGTGCCAAGAGGCCCCTCGCGTTGGCGCACGTGCGCCGACCACACACTCTGACAGCAACGTCATCTCCACAGGCGGTCATTCGAGAGTGCCGTGGCCCTGCGACCTCCAGCATTTCGCCTAGAATTGCAAAGCGGAATGACTTCTCTTCCTGCCTACAATCAAAATCTTGTATTACTGGAGAAACATTTTCCCGAAATGAGCTGCGAATGCATACAAACGATTGAATTTACATATAGTAAGGATTGCCCGAATGTATCGTCACACGCAGGGTGTATAAGAAAGTGTACCAAACGTAAACACTAACATTCGTTGTGTGCGCCGATTTGAAACTTCCTGCAATAGTAGTTCCACAGGGATATAAGGAGTAATTCTGTAAAGTTTGAAAGGTAGGATATCAGGCAATCATTGAAGTAAAGCTGTGAGGGGTGGACGGGGGGGGGGGGGGGGGGTCGCTAGTCGTGCGTGGCAGAGCACTTGTTCGTCAAACGCAAAGACCCCAGGTTCGAGCTATAATCAGGCACACAGTTCTGATCTGCCAGAAAGTTTCAAAACAAAAACTACTTACAGAAGGTGTACATGTAGGACTGGCCATTTTCCAATGCTGCAATGATTTATGCGCCTCTGCTCCCTCGGGGACTGCTATCTCCTGCAGATCACTCCTGCTTCCTGCGTTTCCTTTTGGATATTCCTCGCAGCAGTTTGCGGTCTCGAGAGTACGACGCGTGTAGCGTCCGTCGTTCGGTTTCGTTGCTTTGGAATGGGTTGCTAAGCTGCATGCCGTACATACCGGAAACAATAACGGCTCTACAACATCACATCTTGTTTAGCCCCTTCACTCCAGAGATAAAGAAAATCGCAGAAAGTATTTCTTTTCACATTTTCCAGTAAACTAATAAACAAGCATGACACAAATGCAAACTTAATAATTTTTTGGTGGTTCAGTAAGACATAAATGGAGGTCCACATACGTGGACCTCAAATGTCTCTTATTGTGAAATCGTACTAGACTTTGCTATGTATATTCTGACCCCTTTCTTCAATAAAAACATTTTATTCAGAATAACATTTCTGAAATATATAATTCCCCATACATGTTTTCTTCGTGTCCTAAGACAACTTCACAAATGTAAGTAAATAATAATCATAAAATTGTTTCTGGGAAGAAATAACTTGCTGCTTCCACTAAATAAATATTTACCGTACGTATTTTGATAAGCTTCAGAACAGTTTGTGGCCGGCCGCGGTGGTCTCGCGGTTCTAGGCGCGCAGTCCGGAACCGTGCGACTGCTACGGTCGCAGGTTCGAATCCTGCCTCGTGCATGGATGTTTGTGATGTCCTTAGGTTAGTTAGGTTTTAGTAGTTCTAAGTTCTAGGGGACTAATGACCACAGCAGTTGAGTCCCATAGTGCTCAGAGCCATTTAGAACAGTTTGTAATACCTATTCTTGACTTTGGCAATCAAGTAAGATTTATAATTTAATTCGAATAATCCTGGCCGGCCAGGGTGGCCGAGCGGTTCTAGGCGCTACAGTCTGGAATTGCTCGGCTGCAGGTTCGAATCCTGCCTCGGGTATAGATGCATGTGATGTCCTTAGGTAGTTTTAAGTAGTTCTAAGTTCTAGTGCTCAGTGCTCAGTGCCATTTGAACCATTTTCATAATCCTGTATAACAAGATAGGATCAGTTTTTTTTTTTTTTTTTAAACTTATGGGACTTAACTTCATCATAGGTCATCAGTCCCTAAGCTTACACACTACTTAACCTAAATTATCCTAAGGACAAACACACACACGCCCATGCCCGAGGGAGGACTCGAACCTCCGCCGGGACCAGTCGCACAGTCCATGACTGCAGCGCGTCAGGCCGCTCGGCTAATCCCGCGCGGCTAGGATCAGTTTGATTGTCTCTGTATTGTGGACGTTTTATGTGCCTGAATATACGCCTACATGACAAGGTAGTTGTTTTAGATATAAGTACTCGTATGGTTAACGCATCTGACTTTCTATATTATCATAAAGATTCCCTAGTTCTTAAAGGAATACTCATATATATTCGTGACTTTCAAGAGAAGAGAGGTTGGTACCCGCAAGTAATTACAATTAACTACTGGGTTAAGAAAATGCGGTCAGGTGAAATCATTTGCTGAACAGTACAGTCGCCAGCCCACTGAAGTTTGTTTCACTGTGATGCTACAGTTAAAGACCTTTAAAGCTTATCGCACTGCGCGAATTATCTATCGCAGACTCGTATAAATGTATCATATAAAATCTACTCAGATAAATCCCATTCGAAATTAATAGGAATGTTGTTGAAAATAACACCCTTCTCTCTGCGATTTTGCATCAGCTTCAGTATCTAAAACTACTTACGTAAACCATTTTTAATGTAAATTCAGTCGAGGGAAAATGAGTCTCTTTTGTTCTATAAATTTAGCACAGTATCAGAGATTAAGCTACAAATAATGTCAGCTGTATGATTTGCTATTATATCGGCTTCCTTTTATTTTGCTTTTTGGAAAATATGTCTGTCACCTTTGTTTTCTTTCTAGCTTTGGCGTATGCAAACAATTTGTAATATTAATGATTTAAAAAGAATTTATAACACTGTGCTTCTTAGTTAATCTCTTTTAATAAGTGTTATCTTTCTCCTTCAAACTATAAAAAGGTAGATATTCTCATTATATTTAAACTCTTTGGGTCAATTTTATGGCAATTTCGACTACCCAGTGTATATTCAATATCTTTGCTTCACTTGATAGCACTTTCCCAAGTTGTTATTTTCTTAAAATTTTACACTTGGTTTCATAAAACAGCTCGTTGAAGGGTAATTTATTTTACATCCTAAATTAGGAACCAAATTTCTTTTGTAGTAATTTGGCTTCATTTTGTCCCTTTTTTTATATCAAAACTACATTTAGCCATTTTGTTGTAAGTGGAAGACTAACATCAAAAAGTTTGAGCCCTCACGGACAGACAGCAGTCACCAAGAAAAAACTCGACTATCGAAAAACCTATGTGCCACCACCGCTTTAGTCCTCATAGTTAAACTAACAAATCAAAATTAAAACTTATTCTTGTGCTTAAGTCATGCAAGCCACTAAAACCCCTAGTTGAAATGTCACTTGACTCTTAATTATAAGCAATAGCTTTGCTGTTCATTTACCTTTTTATAGTGGTTCGTTAATATTTAAGACCTTTTTACCTGTACTGGGGCGAATCTTCAAGAAAGGATGGGAATATTGTCACTATGGGAACACGATAACTTCAGCCTCCGATTACTAGGGTCTGTCAACAATAGACAAAACACTATTGATCATCAACTAGCACAAGGCCCAAATCCACCAACCTTTAAACAGCAATCACCCACAACACTCTCTTCTAAGAACGTGCCATACAACAAAGTAGCTACATCTCAAGTCTCTGAGTGTGCTTACAGAACCCCTAGCAGTTTTACACCACGGAAGTGTACGAATCCCAATCCACTATCATCAGTCAAAACTCACAGCAACAATAATCATGTCTTGTTCTTCACAGCCTATTAATATACTACCAGTAATTAACTGCAAGCCCGGCAAACTCTTAACTTGCAACCTAAGATCTCCCTGTATAACATGAATTGTTAGGGAAATCATAGCCTGCCAACCACGAAACTTGTAAACCAAATCCTCTCAAAATATGTCCTGACAAGACGCTCGAAGCCAAAGGTGTAGTCGGTAGCCTTTTATAATTACAACCCATCGCACAGATTACCTTGCTCCCAAGCCTATCCATCATGCCTCGAACCGACTTTTCGTTCGGTTGACCACACGAGAATGGATGGAAACATAAAATTTTGACAGCTGTATGCCACACTATCACTTTTAACATCATAAAGCGGCCAGCTACGACGGCAGGCAGTTACCTCTCTTAGACTGCGGGGCTGACACGTTGTAGCGCCCCACAGCGACTCATCACCTTCGACGTACTGCATCGCGACATTATGTCATATAAAACAGAGTTATATACTAGAAAGCTTTATGGAGATTTGTTTTTGCATTATCCTGGATATTAACCAGTTTCTAGACGCAGATTTCAATAAGTAAAGGCGACGTAAAAAGTAATGTGCGTTTTCAACTTGACGCGGCATAGACTCGAAAAGTTAATGTTACACAAAGCTGAAGAGTCTTCGAACATAATTAAAATTTGGACGGAAATGGGAGCATACTTCAACTTCAAAACACACGATATCCTCATGTCAATTTTTTTCCCGTTACCGAATGGACTTGCTATATATCTAGTTTTTTGCGAGTATTGAAGTAAAGCTTGTTCTTGTAAAAAAGTGAATCGCATACAACAGCGGTTAGTAACCTTTGGAAGTGCCGTTGTACCCCCAAACAGGTTTTTTACTAATATTCTGGATTCACATCCTTTCTCTCTCTGTGAGGTAAGCGTAACTGGCACATGCTACATATACACTCTCTCTCTCTCAATCGTGTTACACATTAAGGTATTGAAATAGCATGCCACAGTTTAATAGTGGCAGAAACATTAATGATGCGAATTATTAAGCATTTAAAATTTAATTATGACTTTTGCTCTCATACTGAATAGTGATAGTAGACAACTGCGAGAATGACATTTAGTGTCTAGCACTTCGTAAATACTTGACGAACGTTAATTATCTTCCGCTCTGTTTTATTTATTGTATTCATTGCTAAATGATATGCAGTTGTATTCAGTTACATGATTATCGGAAGGTTATCAAAATTTTATCAGTGAAATACTTCGCTCTCTGCAAAACTTGACTAATTTAATTACGAAGCCTGCTGCAGCAGATGAGTTATTTGTAGTTAAACATTTCTCGAAAGTGACACCTTACCTTTTACTACCTGTAATTCTAATTTTACTTCAGTATCTGTTAAGTTCAGTCTCATAAATAAACACTGACGTACGAAGTTCTGAATAGCTGCAGCGTCTTTATGGTATGTCATCACTGAGATTCTTCAAAGACGAGAGCGATGTTAAAGAAGATCTGTACTTGAGGACGGCGTAGCCGCGAACATGCTGCAACAAAATTTCCGTCGATCTTGCTCACGGCGTACCTCCAACGTCTTATGTCAATAAAAAAAAGGCTTAAAATCCAGCGTTAAGGATTTCAGTACCGACAGGCCACCGTGGCTTGCTGAAAGTCTCAACAATGATCGATCGACGGTGGGGTAGGAGTTTGACGTCTACTTAGAGCAAAACGCTGTTAGTGCAGTCATCAGCATATGCCTGCTCCAAGTTTATTTCATCAGAGCCTGCATGTTTATTTTATTCCACACAGACATACACACACACACACACACACACACACACACACACACACACAGAACACGTAAAATGTGCAAATGGCCCATATAAATGGTTACCTTCTGTCTATTAAAACTTCAAACGATTGCTTGAAATAGAAGCCTCTCCTTCAAAACTCCTGAAGAAAAAATCACAGTTCGAAACACTTCAGCATTTAATTATTACAGTTCACAGTTTTTGTTAGAATTTCTCACTTATTAACCTTCAACTTCCCACACAGTCCCAATTCACGTCAGTAATATTATAATACCCTTCGCGTTTAACACAGCAGTAAATTCCATTCCTATAACAATGCGGTGTACAAAATTTCTGTTCCACAGCCTCTTAGTCGCCTTCATTTACCCACGTACAACAGAAAGAGTCTCTGCGGAACCACTTCCTAACGAATCACAGTTCAAGCTCAGATCCGTTACCAAAATAGCTCGCGTGTGATTCCTTCTCCCGACAAGGCAGGTCACATTTTATTGTTTAAACAACAAAATATTCTCAAACTTGGCAACATTTAACATGGATAAAATATATCTCTAACTAGGCTATCGCATTACCTTACGTATAAAATAGTATTTTCAGACCATGTTGCAATTACTTCCTAGACAATACACACATATGAAAATACAGTAGACTCCTACTGTTCGTAACAAGGCATACGTTAACAACAAAGCAATGTTTTAACAAAATAAAAGTGGAGAATGAGCAAATGATTGCACATACAGATCCATGCCTTAATAGAAGAAATATTCGTTCAATGCAAGTGAATTGTCACACAGCACAATAATGTGATGATTTTTTTTTTCATAATGCGGGGCCACAGTCATAATATATTTCTTTAAAGTCAGTACCGCCATTAGACTGTTGTTTATTTGCAGCGTTACATTTACCCTTACAATATCATGATTTCGGCTTCAAAGGGTCGTTATCAAGTGTTTCAAGTGTTATACAGTGCTTAAGATGGCATACTCTCGTATTTAAAATACATTATTAGACAGTGTGTCTAATAGGTTTTTCATCCCGTAATCTATCCAATCTAGAGTGTCCTTCTGCATGTTGCGACCAGTGGGGAGAACAATGCCTTTTGCAGCAACGATAGGGTACTAGGTAAGGCAATGTGAGCAGCTATACGTGATGACCTTTTCCATTACTTTTTTAGGAGAATAGTATTGGCAGTTAATAAAGTTTTTGTTTTGGAAACATGCATTCTCCAGCTAAACTGTTCGTATTTATCTTTTCTTCTTTCTGTTAGGTTGGGGTTCAAGCCCCATTTCCATCCCTTGTCACAGTCAAACTAAAACTGCTTAGGCTAGGACTAGTGATGATACCACATTAAAGCTGGACAACTTGCTAACGGCAGGGCTGATTGTTTGAAAATGTGCCTATGAGCCTACGAGCAATGAGTGAAAGATAAATAATTGCGATAAAAGTTATATATCTGTGGAATGTCATTTTCCAAAACAAATACTGACGTTTTGTTCCTGTTGCCGTATGAGTTGGTAGAATTTGTCCACTGTGCTCATCAGACACTACTGCAAAGGATGTCTGCCTCGACAAACGGTTCTGCTTCGCATGGAGCGGGTCGGAATATCGGTACCCACTCTGTTGTGTCGACTTCTAATAGTATTTCCAATTTTATCGTGTCGACATCCGTCCATTAGAAAAAGTTATTTCAATCATATATCTTTACACCATGTGCACAGGTTTCGTTAGTTGTGACTGTCGTAGTATTTGTACAGAGAACGTAAATCTACATGCAGTGCTTTGAAGCAGTAGCTGTTTGTTCGATCCGTTGTCAGAACGGCTGCGTTTTTCAATTCTGAGCAGCACGTCCTGTAGAATGCAGACAAAACATTCTCACTTTTGTTGCCGGGATCATCGGTACTCTAATTCGATGGGTTTTGTCAGGTTTAATTTTGAAGTCTCTTCACGCTCAACAGGTGACTGTGTGCTGCGCAAGGTACAGTCACGGAATAATCGGTGTGATATTCCTACCGAAACGTGTACTGTAATAAACCCAAAACCATTGCTGAGCTGAAAATAGCCGTTCAGGAGGTCATCGACAGCATCGATGTTCCGACACTTCAACGGGTCATGCAGAATTTAGCTATTTGTCTGCGCAAAATCAACGCAATGATGTCATGACATAACCTCGATCCGAATATCTATAGTGACGTTTACATGTTGAATAAAGTTTGTGCACGCCATAATTTGCACCTAATTTACGTTTTCCTTCATGTATTTCATTAATTGTCACACTGTACATTTATCCCAATGCTTTCATAGAAAAATGTTTGCGGCTGCCTGCGGAACCATGATTGCAGCCAGGCGTGCACCTTATCGTCTTTCAAAAGACTTAACATATGAGGTCATCAGTTCCCTAGAACTTAGAACTACTTAAACCTAACTAACCTAAGGACATCACACGAGGCAGGATTCGAACCTGCGACCGTAGCGGTCGCGCGGTTCCAGACTGAAGAGTCTAGAACCGATCGGCCACATCGGCCGGCCCTTTTGCTCTTTCTTCGGGGCTCCACAAATATGTAAATCGCATGGCGGGAGATCAGGACTGTATGAAAAACCTTGGCAATGTGTGGGCCCGCTCTGAAGAAAAACATTCGTGGCGGTCGGTTTGCTTAGGACGAAGAGGTGAACGCCTGAGTACAATCATGGTTCCGCAGGCAACCACAAACATTTTTCCATGAAGGTTTTGACTCTTTTGTCTCACTGTGGGACAAATGTTATGGCGATTACTTTTTAATAATAAACAGTATACTTACTTCTTTTCCCTCTGTCTCGTTTTCATTTCACTGTCCCTTGTAATTTATCTTGTGTCGTTTTTAAATAAAAGTGCAATGGGGAATTGGCTAATATCTGATGACATTCAAAGGTAATGTTCTGAGAAAGCTATGTGAAGCATGTGTGGTTGGAGCTCTGTCGTGTTGTGGTGGATACAAACTTTCTGTGATACCAAGGTCTGGTTTGGTATTAACGGTGATATATTGACTTAATGTCGGCTTTTGATATTCAGGATTCTGCCCACTCCTTATTCCCAACACTCCTTGTTTCTAAAAAATGGTTCAAGTGGCTCTGAGCACTATGAGACTTAACTTCTCAGGTCATCAGTCGACTAGAACTTAGAACTAATTAGACCTAACTAACCTAAGGACATCACACACATCTATGTCCGAGGCAGGATTCGAACCTGCGACCGCAGCGGGCGCTCGGTTCCATACTGTAGCGCCTAGAACCGCACGGCCACTCCGGCCGGCCCTCGTTTCTCCTCTATATTTTTTAGACGGTTTTCATTGCTTTAGGATGTTGTTCTTCGCCATCATATACTCGTATTACCTGTTTTACCAGAATATCTGCAAGTTAGTTTTCTTTTACATGTCAGTGGTCTTCGATCCAGTAGATTTTCACTTTCCGTTTATTGTTTTGTATTTCTCCCAGTACGTGTAGTATTCTGTATGCTATGGTGTGATCCAGTTTTCCGGTGTTGTTGCTATTGAACAAGGCAAGGGCTGGTAAAATAATATATGTCTTCCGGTAGTATATCGAATAGAAAGAAGACTTCGTAGGATGGCGATTAGTTCCGCTGTAATGGTTCCATTGTCATTTGCTTATTTAGATTATCTAGACTATTAAGTTTAGTTGTCCCAGTATTCACTGCCTGTGCCATGCTAATTCTTTGATCTATCTGTACAAATAATGATACATAATAGAAGCAGATACAACGGTGCTATGACCAGTGACACCCCCTCGTTCTAATATCGCATTTTTAAAGTGGTATCCATGTACATAGATGCAATGGGCGACGTGTTCTTATTAACCCAAAATTTTTTCTTTAGGCATCTCACTGTGTCGTCCTGTAAGTCTCTCGTCACTTTATCCTGAGAATAAGGAATGATATCCAAAATATATTTCAATAACATTTCATACTTTATAGTCCTGTATAACTGATGCTATTGTGCTTTCATATGATTGCTGTTCCTATATTTGTACTGAATTAAACGTAAGCGTATGTCCCTAGGTGTAATGCTTAAAATGTAGCTAATGATCTAAAAGCGTTGATAATTATAGAGACATGCCGTGCCTAAAGGATCATTACCATTAAAGTAGACTGGAACTCTAAAATTAGTTACGAAATGCTAGAACTTAGTATCGGCATTGAACATCCGGAGTCTATAACGGCTTTTATGTTTGTAATCATTTTATTACATTATATTAGTTTGCAAATTTAGTTGGAATACGGGAAAGCCACGCAGCAGCAAGACAGCCCAGCTTGGAATCTTAACGTGGCGTTTTTAGGCAGCAGGAAGCGGCAGGCAAAATCCCAAAATTAGTGTAAACGTGCATGCGTGTCTCCACAAGTGAACACATCCAGTTACTGTGTATACTAGGGTTATTTCATAAGTTCTACATAAATAGAGTCCCCCAGGGGATGTCTGTAACGGGCTCGTACTACAAGCTGTTTCTGCAGAATACGTTGCGCCCGAAAATTCGTCACAGAAGGCCTGACATGCTTCCGTTTGGTGTCCCCATTTTGCACAACAATGCAAGATCGCATGTTGCCCTAAGAGTGAGAGAAACACTCGACAAATATAGGTGGTAAATGTTTCCCTACCTACCACACATTCCTATACGAGTCTTCCAGACTATGATTTGCTTCCTGTGTTATGGAATAAATGCATCGAAAGCATTTTGGTACAATTGATGACGCTTTCAGTGTGGTGACGCGAATAATCAGACAGCTCAAGAGTGAGAGTGCCCTATCCGAAATATAAAAGACGTCAAAACGTTGTGAAGCTGTCATAAGGAGGAATAGAGATTATATTTAAGGCCAGGAAAAATTTTTTGCAAAATAAACTATTTTCTTCACTTCTGTGTTACAGAGTGCAGACTAAGAGGACTCAAAGAGAAGACCGGGAGAACACCTTCCAAGTGAGAAAAAGGCTAAGCTTTTTTTCTAGCAAAGGTGCCCAGTATACTAAATAAAATGAAAAACGAAATGGTGGTAAAAATGAATCAATATCGTTTAGCGATGACATCCTCCTTCATCGCTCTTTCAAAAAGAATAAAAACGCCCCGGATTATAAGCCTCGCTAATCACCTGGTTAAAGCATGCTAGTCGTTAATTAACTCATGTAACCATTGGAATCAGAAAAGGCCTTTTACAGTCTTCAGACAAAACTACTTAAAAAAGGCAAGACATGATATTGCCTCTTTGATTTATAATAGAGTTGTTGTCTGAGGACAAATGTAGTACCTAGGTCTGTAAGTAACTGCAGAGTGTTAGCTAAATATAGATTTAATATTAGGTACTTCTGTTCCATATAACACTAACCTGATATTCATAAATTTATCTTTTGGCCTGGGAAAACTTTACAGTCCTGATACCTCGCAGACTTGTTGTTGTTGTTGTCGTCGTCGTTGTTGTCGTCGTGGTCTTCAGTCCGAAGATTATTGCAGTTCAGCATGCTATTCTATCCTGTGCGAGCCTCTTCATCAACAATTAACTGCTGCAACCGCCTTCCGTTATAATCTGCTTACTGCAATCAACTCTTGGTCTCCCTTTACGATTTTTACCATCCACACTTCTCTCCAGTAATAATTTGATGATCCCTTGATGTCTTAGAATCTCTCCTATCAACTTATCACTTCTTCTAGTCAAGTTGTGTCACAAATTTCTTCTCTCCCCAGTTCTATTCAGTACCTCATCATTAATTACATGATCCACCCATCTTCAGCATTCTTAAGTAGCACCATATTCCAGCAGCTTCTATTCTCTTCTTGTCTAGTCTGTTTATCGTCCATGTTTCACTTCCATATAAACACTTTCATATAAACACTTTCATATAAACACTTCCATATAAACACTTTCAGAAAAGACTTCCTGACACTTAAATTTATATTCGATGTCAACAAATTGCTCTTCTTCAGGAACGCTTTCTTTGCCATTGCCAGTGTACATTTTATTATATCATCTCTACTTCGACCATTATTAATTATTTTGCTTCCCAAATAAAAAATCTCATTTACTACTTTGTCTCATTTTCTAATCTACTTCCCTCAGCATTACCTGATTTAGTTCGACTACATTCCATTACCCTTGTTTTGCTTTTGTTAATGTTCACCTTATATCCTCTTTTCAAAACACAGTACATACCGTACATCTGTCCTTCGAGATCTTTTGTTGTCTCTGACGGAATTACAATGTCGCCAGCAAATTTCAAAGCTTTGATTCCTACTCCAAATTTTTCTTTGGTTTCCTTTAATGCATCCTCAAGATACAGACTGGACAACATCGGGGATAGGCTACAATACTGTCTCACTCCCGTCTCAAACACTGTTTCCCTTTCATGCCCCTTGAGTCATACGGCTGCCGTCTGGTTTCTGTACAAGTTGTAAATACCCTTTCGCTCCCTGTATTTTATCTCTAATACCTTCAGAATTTCAAAGAGAGTGTTGTAGTCGCCATTGTCAAAAGCTATCCGTGAGTCTACACACGTCATAAATGAAGGTTTTCCTTTCCTTAATCTATTTCCTAAGACGAGTCGCAGGGTCAGTATTGCCTCGCTTTACGTGTTCCGACGTTTCTACGAAATCCAAATTGATTTTCTCCGAGGTCGGCTTCTACCAATTTTTCCATCCTTCTGTAAATAATTCGTGTTAATATTTTGCAACCATGATTTATTACACTTATAGTTCGAGAATATTCACACCTATCAGCACCTGCTTTTGGAATTGAAATTACTATATCCTTCTTGAAGAGTGAAGATATTTCGCCTGTGTTATACATCTTGCACACCAAATGGAAGAGTTTTGTCATGGCTGGTTATCCAAAAGTTATCAGTAGTACTGACGGAATCTCGTCTACTTACGGGTCCTTGTTTCGACTTAATTCTTTCAGTGCTCTGTCAAATTCTTTCCGCGGTATCATGTCTCCCATCTCATCTTTATCTACATCCTCTTCCGTTTTTGTATTATTAACTACAATTTCATCTCTCTTGTGTAGACCCTCTATATACGTCTACATACTCCTTCCACCTTACAGCTTTCCTTTCTTTGCTTAAGGCTGGGTTTCCATCTGAGCTCTTGATTTACATTCAGCTGCTTCTTTTATCTCCGAAGGTCTCTTAAATTTTCCTTTAAGCGGTATCTATCTTTCCGCTAGTGACATATTGTTCTGAAGCCTTACATTTTGGACTTAATGTCAAACTCTTTCTTTTGAATTTTGTATTCCCTTTCGCTGCTTCATTTTCTGCATTTTTATGTTTGCTCCTTTCATCAATTACGTTCAATAACTCCCGTATTATACAAGGATTTTTACTTGGCCTTTTTGTTTTATCTGTTTCATCCTCTGCCGCCCTCACTATTTCATCTATCGGAGATACCCGTTCATCTTCTACTGTATTCCTTCCCCTGTTCTTGACAATCGTTGCCCAATGCTCCCTCTGAAACTCTCAGCAACCTCTGGTTCTTTCAAATTTCCCAGGTCCCATCTTCTTAATTTCCTACCCTTTTGCAATTTCTTCAGTTTTGATCCACAGTTTATAACCAATAAATTGTAGTCAGAGACCACATCTGCTCCTGCAAATATCTTACAAATTAAAATATGGCTCGTAAATCTCTATCTTACATTATATAGGGAATCTGGAACCTTCTGATGTCTCCAGGTCTCTTCCACGTGTACAACCTTCTTTCATGGCTCTTAACTAGGCGTTAGCGATAGTTATATTGTGCGTAATATTCTAGCAGGCGGGTTCCTCTTTCACTTCTTTCTCCAAGTCCATATCCATCAACAATTTTTCCTTCCCCTCCTTTTTCTACAATTGAATTCCAGCCACCCATCATTATTAAATTTTCGTCTCCATTAACTGTCTGACTAATTTCTTTTATCTCATCATACATTTCTAAAATGTCATCTGCGAAGCTAGTTGGCATATAAACTTGTACTACTATAGTGGATGTGGGCGTCGTGTCTGTCTTCGCTACAATAATGTGTTCACTGTGGTGTTCATAGTAGCTTTTCCGCGTTCCTATATTTTTACTCATTATAAAACCTACTCCTGCATTACCCCTATTTGATTTTATGTTTATAACCCTGTATTCACCTGACCAGAAGTCCTGTTCCTGCTGCCCCTGAACTTCATTATTTCCACTATATCTAACTGTAACCTATCCATTTCATTTTGTAATTTTATTAACATACCTGCCCGATTAAAGGATCCGACATTCCACGCTCCCATCCGTAGAACGCAGTTTTGTTTCTCCTGATAACGACATCCTGTTGAGCAGTCCCCGCCAGGAGATTCGAATGGGGACTATTTTACCTCCGGAATATTTTACCAAAGAGGATGCCATTATCATTTAAACATACAGTAGAGCTGCATGTCCTCGGGAAAAATTACGGCTGTAATTTCCCCTTGCTTTCAGCCGTTCGCAGTACCAGCATGGCAAGGTCTTTTGGTTGATGTTATAAGATCAGAACAGTCAATCATCCAGACTTTTGCCCCTGCCACTACTGAAAAGGCTGCTGCCCCTCTTCAGGAATCACGCGTTTGTTCGGCCTCTCCACAGATACCCCTCCGCTGTAGTTGCACCTACTGTACGTCCACGTGTATCGCTGCGGCACCCAAGCGCCCCATCAAAATTAATTACTCAAAATTCTCTTTTGTTACGCAATGAAATATTTGTGTACATCACTCATATTTCGTGGAGCTGTGGGCAACAGTTTCGACTTCCAATCCTTGATTACTAGAACTAAAGGAAGTTCCCGCCTCACTGGGATGTCATAATTACAATAACAAAGTAACTTGTTTGTATGAACGTTTCACAAAGAAGATTAACATCTAGCGAAAATTGTGTCAAAAACATGTCTTGTGGACATGAGAGCTCATAAGAATCCAACGACTAAGAGCATTCAGTGTAACATCTAAGATCCCCTATAACAGAGAGAGTCTACTTCTATGTCCTTATTATTTATTGATGATGATGATGTTTGGTTTGTAGGGCGCTCAACTGCGCAGTCATTAGCGCCCGTACAAAGTCCCAATTTTGACACAGTTCAATGTTTACGCATGCAATCTAGTCACTGTCACGAATGATGATGATGGTGAAATGATGAGTACAACACCAACACCCAGTCCCCGGGAAGAGCCGGCCGCGGTGGTCTAGTGGTTCTAGGCGCGCAGTCCGGAACCGCGCGACTGCTACGGTCGCAGGTTCGAATCCTGCCTCGGGCATGGATGTGTGTGATGTCCTTAGGTTAGTTAGGTTTAAGTAGTTCTAAGTTCTAGGGGACTGATGACCACAGATGTTAAGTCCCATAGTGCTCAGAGCCATTTCCCCGGGAAGAGAAAATTCCCAATCCGTCCGGGAATCGAACCCGGGACCCCGTGATCCAGAGGCAGCAATGCTAGCCACTAGACCACGAGCTGTGGACTTATTACTTGTTTATTAGTTACGTAATGTATTAACGGCTTGAAAAAAGACACTAAATCAGTGATGTAATCCGATAATTGAAAAATAGAATTTAGTATCATCTTAGTAGTCAGTTGTGATTGTTACTTTATAAATGTGACTTGGCGAACAGTAGGCGTTAGCATGAGCTCCACCACAAAATGGTGTCACCTGACACTTGTTTACATTGAAAAATAACTGGTTATGAATGATTATTTTCAAAATAAGTTAATTGTGTTTGTACACGAACTGTTTTCCACGAACTGGAGATTTTTCACATGGGATTGATTTACAGAATATTTTTACAAAAATTATTGTTCTCACAGCTACGTCTCATGGCCGGTTTACGTAGACGTGCGTTCTATACTGGCAGACATAGCAGTGACAAGAGCTCGTGCCAGTGATTCCTCTGTGGCTTAACGTGCGGTCCGGTCGCCGACTTCCTCTATACTTGCTGCCCGTGACTCTCCTCGCGTGTCACTGCATCTCGTTTGCTTCTGAAACAGTCATACGAGTAAATCAGCTATTTTTACAAATATGTACAGCTTCAGCCAGCACTTGTTAATTCAATTTTGATGCAGTACAGTCATTGAACCTTAGAATGTGGCTGCGTAAACAAAGAGAATGCACTACGTAAGTACTTTAGAATGATGTCTTAGTTAAGTTTGGTTAGTCATAAATCAAAACATGTTTTCCACAACGAAAGCCAAGTGCAGATACTGGCATAGTCAAATTCGTTACTCATTATCTTACTCAGATCTTGTCACTGCAGCAAGTTCAGAGAGGATGGCGTAATCAGAATTACACAACGCGTTTCAGCAATTGAGGCTGGTGAATGTATGGAAAAGACATAGAGGAAGACACAGTTCCTAACAAAAGTATGTTCAGTATCGCTCAGCGCTATAATGGAAAAAGCTGGCATCGGGTAAATCCTCACAAGTCAGAAGATACCCAGGTCTGCTGGTAAGTAAAAAAAATCTAATAAAAACATCTTCAGTGCGTTCACTGATCATGAAGAACACAACATCCCTAAATCCTCCTCACGCCACACGCGAAAGCTACTTTTCACGTCACGACACGTTTAGTTACTCCCTTCAGAGCCTTAAACACTGTGAAAGTAATAGTTTCCCCAATCAAAGAAATACTGTCACGCAACTCGACTTATCAGGCAGAACATGGACTGAAAGCCAAATGAAAGTAAGGCAAGGCACCACGAAAAGAAATACAATTTTAGACAAATTATACATAACACTTTGTCACCTTGTATCATCGACAATTCTGAAATAGAAACCATTATACATGTAGTCAGGATCTGCCGGCGATTCCCGTTGACTGTAGCTGCACTTCATTATTTGAAACCTTTGCAAACAGGCAATATGCTCATGCACCATAGTATCGTTGAGATACGTCATTTTGAGACCGACAATCGTGGAAATAATCATGCTCACGTTTAACTACAAAAATATTTTTTACAGGGTGCATGTAGTACCAACACCCTAGGCGTCATACAACCAGTGGTTTTCCCCACAACAGTACACATGTAGCACAAACTGTAGAAAACACATGTGCCATTTCAAGATCACATAAAGACCTACTACTGAACTCAAACAAGAACATATTGAATAAAACCAACTACATAATTAATACAAGTTATACAATATCAACTAAAATAACTCGAATGTACTAATGCCTTCAGAGTTAACAATTGGTGAGTCCCAACTACCTTCGTCATCTGCAACATCTCTAGAACATTTGCGTTTACGAAGGGCCAGGCAGTTTATCTGGAACGGCCCAAAGTACAGGGAGAATAGGTATAGTAGTAATTCAGTCATCGCCTTGCAGAACAGGCGGTGATTATTTACCAGCACCTTCAGGCCTGCATGAAAGAAATATTACTTCACGTTCTTCGCATTCCTCCTTTGCCTTTGCAATGCCGCTTTCCTGATGTTTGCAACTGCTTCTGCAATCACCTGTCTGCACCTGGTATCCTGCTGCTACGGAGCTTTCACGATGCCTGGAAGCACCGTGTTTTGTTCAGCAATGAACAACTGTAGCTTCATGACCTCTGATTCAAATTCCGCGAAGATTGTACGATGCCTTGACAGGTAATACTTTCGCAATTACGGCTCCGTTCACGTGGCTGTTAATGAATTCCGGATCTTCTGAACTGACAAGGAGTTCAGCAGACGGTCCCTAAACTGCCCAGTCCAACTTTTCATACCGGGATCTCTGCGTGCGTTGTAAGTTAGGAAATTTCTCAGGAAGAAGAAATCCTTGTCATCAAAATCTTGTTCGTTGACAGACGCACGATGCTACACACAATTCCCTAGCAGACCACGTCTTGAATTGATCCATGAGTGCCACTAGGCTACAAATTTCTATAACTGTTCCGTTCATTGCTGGCCCTCTGCCTAATCTCTTCGAGGTATATTAACGGCGCTGCTGCTGCTTGCGATCGCTCAGTCTCTCTCCTTACCAACTCAAAATTGCGTTTGAGTGAAGTAAACTCTGCGTGTTTCGAGAGTTGAACTGGTTCTGTTCTGAACTGATTGAGGTCACTCCTATTTGAAATATCAAGGAATTAGTTCCCTCTACAGTCTGCATCATCTGAGAAAGAAAGATGTTTGTTTTTTCAACTTCCTTCAAATTTGCCTCAGCCTGCACCAGCCGGGTAACGTTAGTTTCCAACGTTTCTGTTACCTCTGTTACTTTGCCCAGATGTTTTTTCACTGATTTCTGTCTAGGTCTGTCATCCACTCCAAAAATTATTTCCTATCTGCTTCGGCCATTTTTCTGCTGCCTATACCTTCCCATCTCTCTGTCACGCACTTCTTTTCTATCTGCTTCGGTTTTTCTATCTCCCTCCTCGGCTTTCCTGTCTCTCTCTCCTGCGGAGCCGATGTCGAGGTCATCCGTCAAAGACTGACAGCTAGGACTTTGTGTGGGTGTAGACAGACCGACTTGTCACGCTGTTTCACGAGGATGGCGTTTAACTTGCTGTCCCTTTCATGTCGATCATCTTAACAACTCGAGGCAATTGTTTAGTTCCATTTGGTTACAATTAAAATGACGGTGTTTAGAGTGCCGGAGTGCAGGCTGTATACTTCGAAGGACACTGAAACATAGTCGGGATATGCTTTAACTGTTGCACTCGTGGAGTATGCTGAAGAAATTGATAGTTCCACTTCCTGGCACCAGGTGAAAATATAGCGCTGTATAGAGTCAGAATACGAAATGTTTCTTGTTTTTGTGCCAGTATGCCATTCGGTCACTGGGCGGCACATAGTGACTTCTTTTATGAAGAGATTGTTGGTGTAACGGTTAAGAAGGTTGAAGTTTTTCCGTAATAAACGCAATGGCTGTTGAGAAGAAAGACCGTGCACTGCCAGTAAAGTTGTTTTATCAGAAAGGCAGCAACAGCAGCGCTGCATTGTGGCGCCAACAGAAACAACTGTAAATTGACCAATGTCAATAAAATAAGCTGAAGAAGATGATCGAGAAATTAGAAGAAACATGTATATTAGACCGTGCAGCACGGTGAGGAAGGCGTCCCATTCCCATGGCATTTATTCATCAAGTTGCTGTAGCTATAGCCGACTTTGCGGCACATGCCTCAAATTCTGTAGCCAGTGCTCGATCTACGTCACGGGAATTAGGAATTGTATCCCCCCCCTCGCCAACAATTCAAAAGATTTTGCGGCGCATTTTACACTGGCACCCCTATATGTGCACCAAATTAAGCTCTAAGATAGGCTGCAACGCCGTGACTTTGCCCTTCGTATTTTTGGATGTAGGGATATGGGTGACATGTGACTGGGGAATATTCTATGGACGTACGAGCACATTTTACTCTGCAGGGTGCCGTGAGTGCACAGTGTTGCATAAGAGGTTCTATTGCGCCACGTGTTGTGCAGGAACATCCTTCACAATGAGATGATCTTGTGAAACCACACCACACAGTCACAACAAATTTGTCCGCAAGGTATTTAAATATTCAACTTCCAGGTTTCGCCCGATATTCCCTCTCACTCGCTAGATTCTATTACGTTCCTCTTTGCTCATAACGGTGAGTAGGTGTGGTTCACTATTGCTGATCAAGCAGAATATACTCAGCGATTTCAGGCGAAGTACCACATGAACAATTTAAATTCCGGAAAGCATGTCAAGGTACGATTCCGCTAACAAGTTATTATCTAAATGACTATAACATGTGTTTGCAGAGCCTAACGATGGTATTTTCGTTGTGTAAGAAAACGGAAATGGCCTGTTTTGTCAGATAGTCTGCTCCGTCAGATATTTTGCCAAGATTTGAATTGTTACTGTTACAGTCTTCAGTAGGAAAGCTAGTGCGATTCAGCTAACACGCTTATTTGTCTTCTGTAGGTTTCTTATTGTCTGCAGAGCCACAGCAACCTCAACCCTGATCCCCCTGTAGAAGTATTCTATGCAAAATTACTGTATCACATTGAATCTGATTACATTATTCATTATTATCCCTCACACTGTCTTCCATTGCCAAATTAACTATCTCTTGACGTCTCAAAACGTGTCTTATGAATCCATATCTTCTTCTGTGCCACAAAGCTTCTTTCTTCGTTAGTTATCCGTCTAATATTCATGATTCTTCTGTAACGCTGCATTTTAAGGACTACGGCTCTTGTTTGCACTGCTTATCGTTCACTTTTCTCTTACGTATCAGACTGCACTGCATAAATATACTTTTAGCAACGACTTTCTAACATTTAAACTTACTTTACATATTATACTATTGAGAAGGCGCCAAATTTGGTAAAAAAAAAACGTACGTCGCACCTCTCCTGCAACACTCTTTTGATAATTTTTCTTATGTTATCGCGATTCAAACAATCTGTAGGGATATTGAGCGTCACATTGCATAGCGAACAAATGTGTTGTTATTTCTCTGTAAGCAGTTAATAAAATCAATCTCATGTACCACAGTAAAAACACTTTCACAATGTAGTGAGGATGTCCTCGGTACAGATCATTTTATACTGACGTGGAACGTTTCACCTGCTTCCGGCATATTTTAATGTAGCATGCCGTGCTCTCAATACACAACAGAGAAGCACCTATGAATTTGTCATTGTTCAGTCTCTAAAGTAATTAAAATAACAATCTCAATTGTTTCTTCGCTTAACTCATGTCTGTTTCTGTGGTTGACTGGATTCAGATTGCTCTAAAAATGGTTCAAATGGCTCTGAGCACAATGGGACTTAACTTCGTAGGTCATCAGTCTCCTAGAACTTAGAACTACTTAAACCTAACTAACCTATGGACATCACACACATCCATGCCCGAGGCAGGATTCGAACCTGCGGTCGCACGGTTCCACACCGCAGCGCCTAGAACCGCTCGGCCAGCCCGGCCAGCAGATTGCTCTAAGAGCAAAGAAAAAAGTGTTTGAATAAGTCTGTTTTGGTTTCAGTATCTAAAAATTGTCAGTATCTATAGTGAATACTTGTTATTTCAAAAAGAAAAATAGGTCGTAATTGTAACGTCAGATGCAACTAAAAGGCAAAGCGAAAAGGTGTTAGAGCTTTAGAAGTGTGGCGTTCGACATTTTCCTAGACGGATTATTTTACCAATTACTTTACATGTAAGAACTCATGTATTGTTATTTGAGATGCAGAGATATTCCTGATGGTAAAACGTCGGAAAGACAATAGGGGTTCTTAAAAGTAGAGAACGTCTCGCAGGATTATGAAGTGTGTCTTATATGACCCCATTTTCTAGCGTCAGCTGTGTTAAGGATCCTGTAAATACATACCATTCGTTCCGCTCTCCATACGAGGTTAAGCCCCAAGTGGGATGGACCCAGTACAGCATAAAAATGTGAACGCCGAGTTTATGGCCGGCAGGCTGTAGTCTGTGGAATGTGACCTCAGCAGAACGACAGGCGGCGAGTACGCGGTAGCAGGTATACGGGACACGTTTTAAGTCGCTTTGCATGAGGTATCGCGCAGGCCGAGTCGGAACATCTGTTGCTGCAGCTACAGCGAAATTAATTAGAGCGAACCGGATTGCTTTCTCTACCTTTCAAAAAGGTCACAAGATTCTGCGACATAAACGGGAGCTCTGCAGAGAACGGAGATGAATTTGATTTTGTTACCACGAATGAGTATTTGACAGTACACAGAGAAAAATATAATACAAGTATGAATAACAAATTTAAGCCACATTCTAGTTCAGTCTACGAAAGACATGGATTTTTCGGGGTAAATATGAAACCGTGGATGATGAAAGTCAGACAATAATCGCGTAAAATAAAAATCAGTTTCTGTAGAGTTCATTAAGTTTATGGCAGGACTGTAGCGAGTTCTTTGAACAGGCGTGTTGTCATCACGTCTTTGGACAGTGAATATGTACTGAGAACTGGGCAGCAGAAATCTGGGAGAAAAATGATACTGATTGTCACAAGGCCGTAATTCAGTACATTGTAGTGCAAGATATCAACGTAGCTGCCACAAATCGTGATGAGAAGTGAGGAGAATGAGTGTAAAACAAGAAATAAACGATAATGTTATTTAGAGAAAAAGGAACCGTTAAGAGTTTTAGAAAGGGCTGTAAAGATGCACGATTCTGAGCAAACAGTTCTAAAGCACTGGTGAAGTTTTAACAGAACGTTTAAAATTTTTAGTCAAGTGCGAGTGTTGGACGCTGAATCGGGACAAGACGCAATGGCTTAATAAAAACATCCAAAAATATGTAAAACAGATGAAGCACGAAAGGATCAATATTGTGAAATACAGGAAGACATAGCCAACCTCATATTTACATAGGACAAGCTGAAAATAAATTTTTGCTTGTGGATACCACAGTAGCATCAGGATCATAACGGGAACTATCAGATTTCTGTAAAGATTACTCAGGAAATTTATCGCATTTTCAGAGTAGGAATAGTGTCACGTGGACAATGGCTATGGACGTCGTTGCCAAAGGTTAGGAATGTTCTCTTATACTGGGCCGCCAACGGGAAGGGTGACTAGTGTCAGGTGAATAATAGTCATGGAAGTAATTTCCGGAGGCTACGGAGTGTTGTCTTCTATTCGGCCGCTAAAGGGACTTGCATACTGGTTCAATAACTATCATTAATCTCTTCCAATGATTAACGCCATATAGATTACTGATGTACGTCTTTTCACATCTGCAACTTAAAGAAAAGTGTCTAGCGACCGTGGCAGAGAACGACTTTCTCATGACTACAACTCTAATTAAGTGATGTAATTCTGAAGTGTTCTAACAGTAGACTTTGAGATGGGTTTCTGAATGTTAGAGGTAATGTAATATGTCGCCGAATTTCCTACCAGTGGATTGATAAGCGCGCTTTGTTATCGAGATGCTGTTAATGTAATACCACCAGGTGCAAATTAATAGTTTCGGACCTAAATTGTGATATGGCAGTTCATCCCTCGTTGGTAAGATGTACAAGGTGGCAATGCGGTCTTACACAGGTCGTTAAGAGACGGATTTTCAGTTTATGTTGATCATATCTTCTTGTTAGGATGTCATCGTTGTTGTTGTTGTGGCCTTCAGTCCTGAGACTGGTTTGATGCAGCTCTCCATGCTACTCTATCCTGTGCAATCTTCTTCATTTCCCAGTACCTACTGCAACCTACATCCTTCTGAATCTGCTTAGTGTATTCATCTCTTGGTCTCCCTCTACGATTTTTACCCTCCACGCTGCCCTCCAATACTAAATTGGTAATCCCTTGATGCTTCAGAACTTGTCCTACCAACTGGTCCCTTCTTCTAGTCAAGTTGTGCCACAAGCTCCTCTTCTCCCAAATTCTATTCAATACCTCCTCATTAGTTACGTGATCTACCCACCTTATCTTCAGCATTCTTCTGTAGCGCCACATTTCGAAAGCTTCTATTCTCTTCTTGTCCAAACTAGTTATCGTCCATGTTTCACTTCCATACATGGCTACACTCCATAGAAATACTTTCAGAAACGACTTCCTGACACTTAAATCCATATTCGATGTTAACAAATTTCTCTTCCTCAAAAACGATTTCCTTGCCATTGCCAGTCTACATTTTATATCCTCTCTACTTCGACCATCATCAGTTATTTTACTCCCTAAATAGCAAAACTACTTTAAGTGTCTCATTTCCTAATCTAATTCCCTCAGGATCACCCGATTTAATTTGACTACATTCCATTATCCTCGTTTTGCTTTTGTTGATGTTCATCTTATATCCTCGTTTCAAGACACTGTCCATTCCATTCAACTGCTCTTAAAAGTCCTTTGCTGTCTCTGACAGAATTACAATGTCATCGGCGAACCTCAAAGTTTTTACTTCTTCTCCTTGAATTTTAATACCTACTCCGAATTTTTCTTTTGTTTCCTTTACTGCTTGCTCAATATACAGATTGAATAACATCGGGGAGAGGCTACAACCTGTCTCACTCCTTTCCCAACCACTGCTTCCCTTTCATGCCCCTCGACTCTTATAACTGCCATCTGGTTTCTGTACAAATTGTAAATAGCCTTTCGCTCCCTGTATTTTACCCCTGCCACCTTCAGAATTTGAAAGAGAGTATTCCAGTTAACATTGTCAAAAGCTTTCCCTAAGTCTACAAACGCTAGAAACGTAGGTTTGCCTTTTCTTAATCTTTCTTCTAAGGTAAGTCGTAAGGTCATCATCGAAATAAAATACAGAAAATCACGAAGACAATAGATCGCACCTATGTCCAGCATTTTATTACTTGTCTTTTTAGCCAACACATACATTCTTGAACGATTGAGCACAACAACTCATCAAGAGTCGTGCACATGTGACAACATAGATAACTCTCGTTGTCTCCTTGCAATAAAATAGGCGAATTTTACACAACAATTTGAAATAAACTATAATGTTACCATAAACTACTAGCTTATTATTTACTAAAGTAAATGAGATAAATTTTTCTGGGGCTTTCAATAAGTATGCAACACATGTTTTACCGTTCAGTTGCGGTTGGAAAAATGCGGAATTTGTTGTCGGACTTTGCGGACTATCCCAGCTTGAGCTTCTATAGTTCCATGAAGTTCCGATAGGTGGCTGCGCTGTGCGTAGCGTGCAAAGTGGCGTCTGTAACGGAAGTGCATTCCAAGCAGAGAAGTCACTGACATTCTTTTGGCGCGAAAACAACAGCATCGCAGACATTCACAGGCCCATGCAGAATTTCTGCGGAGACCTGGCAATGAAGATATGCACGTTGAGGCGTTGGGCGAGCGGTCTCTCATTATCCCACCAAGGTTGCGGAAACCTGACCGATCTCCTGCGTGCCGGCAGGCCGCACACAGCTGTGACCCATGCAGTGTAGGAACGTGCGGACACTCTCTATCGATGTAATCGACGAATCACAAACAAACTACTCGCTGCTCAACTTCTCCATGACGACGCAAGGTCTCACACAAGTCTGCTCGCCCAAGAGAAGCTCACACATTTTACTGTTCTTCCTTATCCACCGTACTGCCCGGATCTCGCACCTTCCATCTGTTTGGCCCAATAAAGGATGTACTCTGCGGGGAGCAGTAGTGGATGGCGGGGAGGTTATTTATGCAGCAAAATGATGGATCCGATATCGACCTGTAGAGTGATACCATGCGGGCAAATAGGCCGTCCCAGAAGGGCCGTCACACTGAAACGAGATTGTGTTGAAAAGTAGTTTCGTAGTCAAAAGAGTGGCGAATAATTTGGTCTGTTTCAGTACTAAATAAAACCCAACACACTGTCAGAAAAAAAATTATTGAACGCCCCTTGTATACATGCTGATAAACTGATCTTAAACAGGCCATTAAACGATCAACAGTACGCGTACTGAAACGAAACAGTTGTACAAAAATTCACAGTTTTCTTTTTAAGTTTATGATGATCACAATTTGTTGTCAGGCTATCATAATCGAAACAAAACACAAGAAATCACGCAGACAATAGATCGCTTTATGTCCAACTCTCCACTATCTTTTTAGAACCTCAAGAGTTTCATTAGGAGTCCCGGACGTATGTCAACATAGTTCACATTCATTGTATACTGAAGCACCAAAGAAACTGGTTTACCATGTGTATTCACATATAGAGATATTTAAACAGGTAGAACACGGCGCCGGCCGGTGTGGCCAAGCGGTTCTAGGCTTCAGTCTGGAACCGCACGAGCGCTGCGGTCGCAGGTTCGAATCCTGCCCTCGGGAATGGATGTGTCTGATGTCCTTACGTTAGTTAGGTTTAAGTAGTTATAAGTTCTAGGGGACTGATGACCTCAGATGTTAAGTCCCATAGTGCTCAGAGCCATTTAAACCATTTTTTAGAACACGGCGTTGCAGTCAGCAAAGCGTAAATAAGATAAATGTCTGGCGCAGATGTTAGATCGGTTACTACTGCTACAATGGCAGGTTATCAAGATTTAATTGAATTTGAACGTGGTGTTATAGTTGGCGCAGGAGTGATGGGACACACTATCTCCGAGGTAGGGATGAAGTGAGGATTTTCCCGTATGAGCAGCTCACAAGTGTATCGTGAATATCAGGAATCCGGTAAAACATCAAATCTCCGACATAGCTGCAGCCGGAGAAAGATCCTACAAGAACGGTACCAACATCGACTGAAGAGAATCCTTCAAAGTGACAGAAGCGCAACCCTTCCGTAAACTGCTGCAGATTTCAATGCTGGATCATTAACAAGTGTCATCAACGAAACATCACCGATATGGGCTTTCGGAGCCGAAGGTCCACACGTGTATCCTTGGTGACTGCACGACACAAAGCATTACGCCTCTCCTGGACTCGTCAACACCGAAGTTGGAGTGTTGATGACTGGAAACATGTTTTCTGGTCGGACGAGTCTCGTTTCATATTGTATCGAGTGGATGGACATGTACGGGTATGGAGACCACCTCATGAATCAATGGACCCTGCATGTCAGCAGGGGACTGTTCAAGCTGGTGAAGGCTCGATAATGGCGTGGGGCGTGTGGAGTTGGAGTGATATGGGCCCCCTGATACGTCTAGATAAGACTCTGACAGGTGAAACGTACGTAAGCATCCTTTGATCAACTGCATCCATTCATGTCATTGTGTGTTCGGACAGACTTCGGCAATTGCAGCAGCACAATGTGACACCCCATACGTCCAGAAATGCTACAGAATGGCTCCAGGAACACGCTTTCGCTGGCCACCAGTCTCCCTAGACCATTATTGAGTACATCTGGGATGCTTTGGAACGCGCTGTTCACAGGAGATCTCCAGCCCTTCGTACTCCTGCTGATTTATGCACAGCCCTGCAGGATTCATGATGTCAGTTCCGTCCAGCACTACTTCATACATTAGTCGAGTCCATGCCACGTAGGACTGCGGCACTTCTGCGCGCTCGCGGGTCCCTACGCGATATTAGGCAGGTGTACCAGTTCCTTTCTCTCTTCAGCGTAGTACTGTGTTTGGAGTGAAATAGGTCAGTTCTACGCCGCAATTTGAAATAAAATATAATGTGACCATAGAGATAATGTACTAGCTTGTTATCTACAAATGCAAATGAAATACATTTTACAATAAATATGATCTTGATGGACATCGTTCGTGAAAGTAAACGATCGAACGTACACTTAAACATCGAGTAGTCCGGAACAGTAAAGTCTATCAGTCTTCGATTCTGTAGAAAAGTTGCTAGTCTATTGATTTAGCATTAGTTTAAAGGAAGAAGTATTAAACCAAGTCTTAGTCTGTCGGAAGAAAAAAAACGTCTGATTCAGTACTCCGTTCATTAATTCTACTTCCGTAATTGAACACAGAGCATCTCAGTAGTATTACTAGTTCCACCCTTCTGTAATCGGAGCCAGGCTTAGCAGCGATGTTACTTCGATGAAACTCTTCGTGCTAAAAACAGAGTGCCAGCCTGTAATTGACGCCGACCTTATAAACGGTTTCCCCGCAACGCAGGATAGTTGTGTGGAGCAGTAATCCAGCCCACCTGTGCCGCAGCCTGATATCTAAGTGTTATAAGATCACGCCGGAACTGTAATAGCTATTATACCGCTGGCAAAAAGCGCCAGCATCTGCGCGCAGCGCTCTGCATCTGCTGACCAGAGACGCGCCAATCGGCGAAAATTGCTTGTTCACATACGCCACGTCACCTTGACTCAGAGAAATTACTCGTGGAACGCAATTACTGCAAAGCAAGCATCAGAGATACACGCACATCACACAAGCGTTCGTGCCTGCTCGTGCACTTACCGAGAACCATCAAGCGGGTTTCAAATTAAATAGTAACATCTAAGCCATGTTCACTACTCTTAACGATCGTAGAGTTTATGCAACATGTAACACAGGGTCTGAACCAAAAGTATCAGCAGAAACTTGTGCAATCTTCCTCAAGTACTATTTTTTCTGCCTGTCGACAATAATTATTTTTAATCACATGAAATGTTGATTTAGTAAAAAGAGATTAAGTTATTATGAGCACAGGTCGTGTATTGAACTTCTTCCTGGCAAGTGTAGTTGGCTCCGAATAAGTAATTGGAATAGCATCCCTTGGAGATGTGTCATTTTTATGCTACGGGAACGGTACTGTACAACAACGTGTCCTACTCTTACGTATGCGTTGAGTGAAAAACCAAAAGGGATTTTCTGTTGCTCGTGTACACTGAAATTTTACTACACACAAGAAGAGGAGTAAAAAAATCTATCGCCCATACCTGAAATGAGATTGCCTCTAAACTACGTAAAGAACAACAGCATGTCCGATGTTTGCATGAAGGACTTTCGTATGTTTAACTGATAACAGTTTTTTTTATCTCCTTCAGTCATTATCTGCCTTGGTAAGATTATCATACGTTTTAATAACAAATTTTCTAAGAGCTATTACATTGATATACAATCGAAAGCTAAAGTATCGTCACCTACCCTCACACCATCTACTTCCTCTTTCTAATTTAACTGCAATGTATCTTTTCACTGACTGAAGTAGCACCAATTTTATGCGAGTCAGTCGAAACTGTACAAGAACATTTACTTTGGCATGCCAGTGGAAATAATCCACAGCGCGAACAGTTTCAAGAGAGTTTTGGGCTATCTGCAAAGCGGATAGCAACACTACTTTGTTAGATAATGCGCTTCCTTTGATATTAGGATTTGGTAGCAACTTCCACATCGTCACCAGCACATCACAGTCCAGCGTTCCGTTTGTGAGTTATAACGAACTTCTAATAACTAGAAGCGACTTAGTTTCGTTTACTGCGTGCATTTTAATCTAAATACTTAAGTTCCTTGCGTGTTTATTTTTTTTTATCAGCCACAGCTCCGTATTTTAATGGCTGTCTACCTGTGTATTTTACTCTGCAGATTAATGTTCAGCAACTTACTCTCTGGTTTTTGCGTAAATTGTAGTGCGTAACTTTGTGTGAGGTAACTTTCACGGGTTTATTCCAGGTCCCAGAAGCCCCATGTCACGTGATTCTCTTTACGTGTCATGCTAGAACACCGTACACAGTTTGGATTAGCGCTTTAGAGTTTGCATACTAATTCTCTGAAATAACTTTTGTGTAAATAGAACTTCTAGTAAAGAGTAACTGTTGATACAGGTGTTATCAGTAGAGAATTTTTTTTCTGTTGTAAGAGCTTGATCGCTCTGCGACTTTAGGCCATAGTGAGAACTTTGCTGAGAATATTTTAGCACTTGTTTACTCTTCTCGTTTACATTCTGTGTACATCAAACCTCAGTAGCGCCCATAGTCAGGTTCAAATGGCTCTAAGCACTATGGGACTTAACATCTGAGATCATTAGTCCCCTAGACTTATAACTACATAAACCTAACTAACCTAAGGACATCACACACATCTATGCCCGAGGAAGGATTCCAACCTGCGACCATAGCAGCAGTGCGATTCTGGACTGAAGCGCCTAGAACAGCTCGGTCACAGCGGCCGGAGCATAGTCATGTAATTTTCTCTTTTGATAGGTCTGTACGTACTTTCTCAGATACTCTTGACGGTTTGTTTATATTTTTGAGGTATTGTTCAGCTTTTTTTTTTACAGAGTACGATATGGCTAGGGTCTCTGCTTATTGTGAGAGGACCGAAGAAGAACTGGCTCCTTTCCGTAAACAACTGGAAGCTACGTTGGCCTTTGTCGGCCGACTTCTGATTACTGCTCATAGCTGAGGCGACATCAGGGCCCGGTGACGAGAACTGCGACGCCTGTGGTGACGATTGAATCCTTTGGTGACCCGGCAGTCGGTGCGTCTTCCGATATGCAACATATGACTAGTATGTCTTCATTCAGCAGTAACTAGCATCACACACAGGTTGCAGTTGAAGCTTACTGTTTTTAGCATAATGCCCAGAGCCGATCGCGGTCCTCTTGTTTGGAGCAGAGTGTAAGGTCCAATTCAGGTGTTGAGACGCTTCTAAAACGTTATCAGATGCGAATTTCTCTTCCTCCTATATCGGGTGGACAATTGTAAGATTCCTCTTAGTAGGTCAGCTGTGCCCTACATGTAGGAAACAGCTACTGGAGTAGTGGAGTGTGTGTGCCGTCTGCATGGATTTTTTTTTTTTTTTCCTTTTCTTAGGCTGGAGCACCCATACTTGGGATCAGAGACAAATTTGACGATACATCTGCCGCAATGTGCTCAGAAAATGCTCGTCCACGTAGTTCTCGTAATCAAAAGGTTAATATAGTATTTGTAAACTGCAGGAGGACCCAAGGGAGGGGCCCAGAATTAGTATCGATTATTGAAGTTTATAATGCTTATTTAGTACTAGGAACAGGAAGTTGGTTGAAATCTTAACTGAACGGCAAAGAAGTACTATGTTGAGACTGGAATATTTAACTTAAGGATAGGCTAGCCGCCAACGGTGCCGACGTGCTTATTGAAGTAAAAAATTTGATAATATCTAGTGAGGTTATCACGGATTCCAAATATGAATTAATCTAGGTAAAGTAAAGCATCCAAGCTAAGTGCAACATGTTGATCGGATGCTTTTATAGACCGCCTGATTCAGAAGCTGTAATGGTAGAGTGCTTCATGAGGACTTGAGAATATATGTAAATGGGAGAGGCATCACTGCTGGCAGCTGCAGCTGGACATTAAGCGCAATCAGCGGCGACGGGCGAAAATGTGTACCGGACCGGGATTCGAACCCGGGATGTCCTGTTTACTAGGCAGGTGCCATCCGGGACACAGCGTCATCGAAAGTGCAGGGACTATCTCAGTAGGCCTCACGGTCGATCCACACACCCACCGAGACCAGATCCGGTGCACATTTTCGATCTTCGCCACTGATTCCGCGTAATGTCTCGCTGACAGCAGTGATCCCTCTCCCATTTACATACATGTGTTTCACAGCTGCGGGATCTTCGTAGCGTCAGTTCATTCGAATGAACAGACACCACGCATTCATATATGAGTAATTACAGAATTTCCTGATCATACAATTCTCATAGAGGGTGACTACAATATTCCACGTATAGACTGGGAGAGTCACGCCATCAAAACTGGTTCCAGAGACAGGGATTCATAAGATATTATTCTGAATGTCTAATCTGAAAGTTACTTATAGCAATGAATTTGAGAACCGTGAACATAACGTCTTAGACCCCATAACAACAAAAGACCTAAATTTTCAAATCAGTTAACATAGAGGAAGATATCAATGATCATAAGGCTGTGATAGCAGCTATCAGTACGGGTATTACAAGGAATGTTAAGAAAGGTAGGAAAATATCTTTACTTCGCGTAGAGCGACGTTATACAAATTTGAGAATATCCGAGGCGTCAGTATCAAAAGTTTCGTGCTGAGGACGAGGATCTGGGGCACAGGAAAAAATCGGAAAACATCGTTCAGTATGCCTTAGACAGGCATATTCCGAGCAAGGTCTTAATGGAAAAAACACGACGTGGTTTAATGGTCATATTAAAAAACTCCTACGAAAACAAATAGAGCTTCATCACAGATTCAAGAGAAGGCAAAACCTACAGCGATGAACAGCAGACAGTGAGGCAGGAATCACCGAAATGGTGAACGTTTGCACATTAGAGAGTAAGGACTAACAGGCAGGTGGCGAATAGCAACTATAGGACGAACGTTGGCATTGCTCTCGCTGATAATGATGCTGACGATGAAGATGGTATTAATGGCAATGATGTCGACGATTATTACCACATATGAGCTTATGTCATACATAGAATGTACAGGGTGATTATAATTAAAGTTACACTTTCAAAAGGCTGTAGAAATAACACAACCAGTC
Source organism: Schistocerca piceifrons (assembly GCF_021461385.2). NCBI lineage: Eukaryota > Metazoa > Arthropoda > Insecta > Orthoptera > Acrididae > Schistocerca > Schistocerca piceifrons. The sequence goes on along the minus strand of NC_060139.1, from coordinate 520,216,753 downwards.
AGAATGACCTCAAATTGTAACGGAATATTATCGGAGAAGAGGGAAACGTATGCCAGAAGAAAAAAAATTGTGTGAAAATTGAACAATAGATGACGCTGTATGTTTCAGAATACGTAAATGAAGCCGGCCGATGTGGCCGAGCGGTTCTAGGCGCTACAGTCTGGAACCGCGCGACCGCTACGGTCGCAGGTTTGACTCCTGCCTCGGGCATGGATGTGTGTGATGTCCTTAGGTTGGTTAGGTTTAAGTAGTTCTAAGTTCTAGGGGACTGATGGCCTCAGATGTTAAGTCCCATAGCGCTCAGAGCCATTTGAACCATCTGAACGTAAATGAAAACACCTATCATGCGCACGACCCATTGAAGTTGGCACAAACATGCCGGGTACACGACTTTTCCTCCTTTCGCGTTTGGCGTTCGCCATGACTGTTTCAATGCAGGATCGCTCTCTGCTTCTGAAGCTGTATTACAAGAGTCATGACTATGCACACATCGCTCTGCCGAAGTTCCACACACTGAAGGGTATGGCGTTGGTCCGATGACTGCTGTGGGTCTGAAGAAAAAGGTTCGGAATTCGAAAAGACAGGTTCTTTTGGTGTGCAACCTGGTAGAGGGGGGAAACGTTTTCGTTCGATGTCAGTGGAAGCAGTGGCCACAGCAACGCTGGAGGAGACGAGTGGTGGCGTACAAACGTGTAGTGCACGGAGAATGTCCCCGTGAGCACAGTGCGTAAAATCCTACGAAATATCCTTCTTTGCTATCCATTCAATATTATCCATGTACACGAGTTACTTCCTGTTGACCGGCCAGCAAGAGAGACCTTCGAAACCTCCTGGCAGATTAAAACTGTGTGCCCGACCGAGACTCGAACTCGGGACCTTTGCCTTTCGCGGGCAAGTGCTCTACCAAGTGCGCTACCGAAGCACGACTCACGCCCGGTACTCACAGCTTTACTTCTGCCAGTACCTCGTCTTTTGCTCGCATGGAAGTGGACAATAATTGTCCTTGGAAGATTTTGTGGACAGACGATGCCCACTTCCATCTGAGAAGATATGTCAATGCACAGTATTGTCGAATATGGGCAACGGAAAATCCACACGCAAATCAACCAGTACCACTTCATCCTGAAAACGTCACAGTGTGGTGCGAGTTTACGGCATCATTTATCATAGAGCCATATTTTCTCGCAGTGACAGGTGCTTCCGATCCTGTTACCTGTACCGTCGCTGGTAAGCGCTATGAGTGTCTTTTGCGTAACCACGTCATTCCAGCCCTCCAACGGCGTGGATGTCTGGATGGGATCACTTTATGGAAGATGGCGCACCCCCGTACATTGCAAATCCAATTAAGCAGCTACTGAAGCGCCATTTCGGAAATGCTGGAATTGTCAGCCGCCATTTTCCTACAGCCTGGCTGTCCCGATCAGCTGATCTTAATCCGTGTGACTTCTGGCTGTGAGGCTATCTGAAAGATGTTCTGTTCAGTGTTCCGACTGCAAGCTTAGCTGCATTGAAGGTATGCATTGCGCAACACATCCTTAACGTGACCCCGGAAACACTTTGATCAGTTGTAGAACATGCTTGTTCTCGATTTCAACTTGTTGCATAAAATGGTGGATAGCATATTGAACATGTTTTGAGCCAGTCACACGGAAATTAATTATCCGATTTGATTTTGATTGCTGTTTTTTTGCGGTTTTTGGCCTAATGATAGTTACAAACAGACGTAATTGAAGCTGTTTATGCAGTTTTTGGCCTCAGGACAGTTAAAAACCGATTTTTCCCATCCGATGTGATATGACTTTGTCGTGGTCGATGGGCCTACGTAACTAACTGTATCACACCTGTACACCCATGCCCACTAAGTAGTACAGCTTGTTTAACGTCTAACGTACACCTTACGCATTGTTGTATGATTCATTTATCATTTGTAGTCGATCACTATTAAATTATGATACTTACAGTGCCATCTGTAGCTACATTTTGTAACTATTTTTCTTCTGCCATATTTTTTCCCCCTTCTCTAACAATATTTCGTGGCGATTTGACGTCATTCTGAGGAGTGGCGTTATTTATACAGCGGTTAGAAAGTTTAATTATAATCATCCTATACGTATTAGAATGTGAGGAACGACAGAGGTCAATGGACTCTGTTTTAGGGTCAGATTCGACCAAAATTGCAAAAGCAACAGCAGAAGTGCGGCTCAGCTCTCAGAAAAAAGTCGAGTGAAAATATTATAGCTCTTATTCATCGGAAACAAAGTCTTCGGTACTGTTTAATGAGAAAAAGTCACACTATTGATAAGAAACTGTGAAACTGCTGTATCGTATAATAAAACTTTGTTAGATAAATATGTAGAAGAAACGCGCCGGCCGAAGTGGCCGTGCGGTTCTAGGCGCTGCAGTCTGGAACCGCGAGACCACTATGGTCGCAGGTTCGAATCCTGCCTCGGGCATGGATGTGTGTGATGTCCTTAGGTTGGTTAGGTTTAACTAGTTCTAAGTTCTAGGGGACTAATGACCTCAGGAGTTGAGTCCCATAGTACTCAGGGCCATTTTTTGTAGAAGAAACAACAGTAGTAATAATGTTAACATTACGAACAAGAGACAACGAAATAGTTATTCAATAAACGATGCTCTGATTCATTCTTAGTTTTCAGTGCCCATCATCAAAATTGCTTCATATGAAATTCTCGAGTGCTCAGAGCAAACAAAAGCAGTGTAAACAAACAGTCAAATGCGATGTGCGTGTGGCACGTGTCATGAATTCCAAATCCTTCGTGATGCAAATAAAGGAAATAACATGAATATTCTAATCAAATCGGAATTTTTAGCGATTTTTTAAAAATCAAACGGATACGCACCTCAACGAACAAACATAACTACAAAACAGCAGGTGTCTCATGTTTTACTGGTATTCTGTTTACAGTTAATGAAATCTAAAATAGCCATTCCATTTGTAGCTCTAACAGTAACCGAGAGGCTTTAAATCTCCAGTTCCCACACTATGAGATAAGATTATTCATACTGTCTACACATTATGCGAAATTTTAAATGTTGAAACTTCTTATTTTGGTACACCTTTTGAACAATCTAATTCATTCTTTTGTGAACGTTATGCCTTTGTGCACGCTTAAATGCACAAAGTAACTGTCAAAATATCAGGAACAGTTAAATTTTCTTTTAAAAACGAATGAAAACACAAAATATGGAGATGCTTAAATTTTTATACATATGGCACATTTTCTATGTAAGCATCTTTCCGATAATTTACATTTCTCGCCGTAGTGTTTCATATTTAGTAACATAATATAGTACAGTGTGCTTTTCTATACACATAATCACTTGACCAATGCTTAAGAAATAACGGGTTGTGAAACGAAAGAAAATTTAAATAAATAATTGATTCATCGGGAAAAATGTCTGTTTCATTATGTGACTGTAGTGCCCTCAATGAAGAACATAATGACACATGCACTGATTCGTCTTAGCAAAAGCACTAGCTTACTACCAGCCTTAGTTTTAGAGGGTTATTTTCCTTCACAAACAAGAAAGTGGGTTTGAGAATATTTCACTTTGAATAGTTTCTGTGTTTTATGTTATCGGAAAGGCACTACTATAACGATCATTCTGTGTAGTAATTAAGTGGTTTAAGCAGTCTAACTGGTTTTAACCGAGTCAGATGTCTATAACGCAATATGGAAAATTGTTGGTAATATAATAAACTGAAGAATTCAGAGCCTTGAACGTACTGATTTATTTGTAATTGTAACTAGTTTTGTCATTGGAAGCCAAAATTTTACTTACGTGTTAAAATAAATGAAAATGTAACCCTGATTGTGACCATACAGTTAACTGAGATATCAAGGTCGCTGATGTTCTCCAAAGATCTGAGACTCTTGCTTCCCTAAAGTGTAATTTTAATGTTATCAGTGCTATTTTAACTCAGCAAATAACATAATACTTAAAGTTTCTAGTTGTTTTCGTTTACCTGTAGTCTTGGAACAGTGTGAAGAATAACTTAAAGAAATTCTGGCTAGGACGACATTAATATTGGAAGCGAAACATAACCTAAAATTTTGTAAAGCAAAGATCTACTAAATTATTTTTCCAAAAAGTTTTAGTAGTTTATGTCCGAGAATTTGACTAATTACTGATATCATTGCAGGGACACAATGGAACGAGCCAGGAACTTGGAGACCACGAATAAGAGAAATGAAAAACATACTGATGCTACTGACGTGCGCTCTGAGAAAGTACTGTATATGTTTGCAACACTTAGTGCTCCACAGATCATCGGGACGACAGCTGTGCAGTGATTCTTTACGCCGCAACAAAGTAGCCGCTCCTTGTAGGGTGACAGCTGACGGATAAAGCACGCAGCTGAACTGTAATTACCTACATCTGGAATAATGGCCTCATGAGCAGCTCATGCGGGGTATTTTAATGACAAGCACTCAGCGCAAGTCAGCGCGGGATGTTTGGACTGATATTAGTTATTGTCCTTCCTGGATGACGGGACGGTAGGTACCCGCTGTAAATCAGGGACAGTGACGCGCGCTGCTCGATCCGCAGCTCCGCCGAGCCCACCTTTTTACAGACCCTGCTGCCATCTGCAGCTCATCAGGGGAACCAGTTCGCCGCTACCGACACAGCAGCATGACCTGACGGTGGCTGCTGTAATCTCAAACAGCTGGCCACGATCGGAATAAGGCTGTGGTTAAATGTCGCTGTTCGTCCCAATAAAAGACACAGCGCGTTTGCAAATTATTCTTCTCTTCGCTGTCGCCTTGCTAAAAAAGAAAGTTTTCGTACACGCGTACAGCTTCTGTGGATTTTGTTCACCGTTCTGTCAAGTTTTGCTACATATTGTAAATTAAATTAATTGTAATAGCCTTGCCATTAGCTAACCATTGCCTCAGAGTGCTGACATCTTTAGATTTGGAACAGATATTCCTGTGTCGCTCTACTTTGGATTATCGTCTCAGCATTGGCCATCCTGTATAGTTATGCTTACTGTATAGGTTGATTATTTCGGTTAGATTATTACTGATTCTTCTAAATCTGGCTTAAACTAAAGCCCAACAGAATATCAAGCACAACATTCTTTGAGCTCATAGCAAAAAATACGGGTTAAGAAAGCTTGGAGCTAAGTCATCTGTCCATTCAATTAAAGCCTTATGAATCTTTCGTAATTCCTAATGTCATCAACAAACCTCGTCATCGATAGAGGAAAGATGCCAAAACAGGGGCACATTTTGTTTCTGATTTTAAGAAATAGAAAATAATAAAAAATTATGTTTTAGAAGCATGTAATATTTACTTTATTATATTATGTACAAAATAATTTTTTTTGTCACACAACATGATGAAAATTTATTCTGAAAAGAAATCTTACATTTACCGAGCTCTTAAAACATTTGCCAAAATCAGACCCCTTGACTTCTTAAGTACTAGAACCCAGTACGTTGTCCACGATGGTGAGTGTTCATCGGAAGTGAGGGTATCATCTGGAGTGCCCCAGGGAAGTGTGGTAGGTCCGCTGTTGTTTTCTATCTACATAAATGATCTTTTGGATAGGGTGAATAGCGACGTGCGGCTGTTTGCTGATGATGCTGTGGTGTGCGGGAAGGTGTCGTCGTTGAGAGACTGTAGGAGGATACAAGATGACTTGGACAGGATTTGTGATTGGTGTAAAGAATGGCAGCTAACTCTAAATATAGATAAATGTAAATTAATGCAGATGAATAGGAAAAAGAATCCCGTAATGTTTGAATACTCCATTAGTAGTGTAGCGCTTGACACAACCACGTCGATTAAATATTTGTGCGTAACATTGCAGAGCGATATGAATTGGGGCAAGCATGTAATGGCAGTTGTGGGGAAGGCGGATAGTCGTCTTCGGTTCATTGGTAGAATTTTGGGAAGATGTGGTTCATCTGTAAAGGAGACCACTTATAAAACACTAATACGACCTATTCTTGAGTACTGCTCGAGCTTTTGGGATCCCTATCAGGTCGGATTGAGGGAGGACATAGAAGCAATCCAGAGGGGGGGCTGCTAGATTTGTTACTGGTAGGTTTGATCATCACGCGAATGTTACGGAAATGCTTCAGGAACTCGGGTGGGAGTCTCTAGAGGAAAGGAGGGGTTCTTCTCGTGAATCGCTACTGAGGAAATTTAGAGAACCAGCATTTGAGGCTGACTGCAGTACAATCTTACTGCCGCCAATTTATATTTCGCGGAAAGACCACAAAGATAAGATAAGAGAGATTAGGGCTCGTACAGAGGCATATAGGCAGTCATTTTTCCCTCGTTCTGTTTGGGGGTGGAACAGGGAGAGAAGATACTAGTTGTGGTACGAGGTACCCTCCGCCACGCATCGTATGGTGATTGCGGAGTATGTATGTAGATGTAGGTGTAGAAATAATAAAGAATAACACTAAATAAAATTAGGGACAGGTATTATATCAAAGAAAGCGTAATCTAGTTTCAAAGTGAGTGATCCATTTCAAAGATGGTATAATACACAGTCCAGTCATTTTAATATGACCACCTGACAAAAGCCTGAATAGTCACCTTTTCCACCACAGGCCGCTGCGAGACTTGCAGCGAGAGAGTCAATGATCTCCTGGAAGGTACTGACAGGAATGCGGAGCAATGCCGAGTCCCGTACCGTGCCCTGGGTTCCTCGGTTATGTGCAGCATTGGCAGATACAGTCCGTTCGAGATGGTCCCACACAGTCTCGATTGTGTTTGAATCCGGGGAGTTCGGTAGCCTGGGGAATACAGTTCTGGTTCTCGTCCATTGCAAGCTGTGTGACATGTTGCATTGTGCCTCAGATAGATGCCATCGTACCGAGCGAAAGCTGACTGCATGTAGGGGTGGGCATGTTCCCCAACGATACACGCATACTTGTGTTTGTTCATTGTGCGACCCATAGTGACGAGATCACATAGGGAGTGGGCCGAAAACGTTCCCCAGATCATAACGCTCCCTCTTCCTCCCTGGACCTTTCTGATTATAGAAAGGCGTTTGCTTTCAGACGTTCCGCCCCATACACGACAACAGCCATCTGTCCGATGGAGCGTAAAACGTGATTATCTAAAAAGTCCACATGTCGCCTGTAATTCGACGTCCAGTTCCGATAGTGGCGTGCTAATTCCAGCCTTTTCCGCCGACGAACAGCATGGGTGCATGAATCAGGCGCCTACTGTGGAGGTCCACATGCAGGAACGTTCACTGAACGGTTAGAAGACACTGTTGGTAGCCCTTTCGTACCTCTGGATGTCCAGTCGATCAACAGTTACACGTCTTTTCGCCCGTACGCATCTGCACAGCCGCCTTTCGCCCCTGTCACCTATGTCCCGTCGTGCACCACGGCTAGCGCGGCACCAGTTTTGAATAGCGCCCCTTTGCCATGCACGGTATAATTTAAGTATGGTGGCAAGCAAACAGTTTACAAACTTAGCGGTTTCGGAAATTTTTGAATCTTAGGCCCAACAGCCAATGATCATCCGCTTTCGGACATCACATAAATCACGCATTTTCCGCATTACGACAACAACTACACTCTTTTCCGTGTTTCGCAGACACGCATTATATATCCTCCACTACTAGTGCTGTCATCTACAATTTATATGTGGTTATTGCACGTTGACGTCGAACATCGGCGGTGGCCACATTAATGTGACTGGACCGTGTATAATGTGTTCTAGAAGGTTACAGAATTTCTCTGTGTTTTCTTTGATGAACTCGAAAGGCCTACAATAGGACATTCCATAGGCTTTCTTTCTGACAGTTTGGTTTTGTGGCGGTTAAGAAAACAACAAACCAATTTTTTCCCAGCACTCTCATCTTTGAAAGTGTGTCCAGTTTTTTTTCTCTCTTCCAATTGGATGGTCATTCTTCACAAGTCGTCACTGTTTCGGTAACCGTGTACCATAGAGGACCAGTAACAACTTTTATTAATTTCTTCTGTATAAATTTCTCAATTACCGAAGATACAGTTTGGTTTAATTTAAGTCACAGCTGTTCTACACTTACGTAGTTAGTTGGAAAGGAGTGGAGACTGTCCCTTAGGAAGATGTCAAGGCAGTTCTTATCTGTTTTTTCAGACAGATATATTTTGAATTTACTTTTGTTGGATTTGGATGGTCATTGATCCTCGCATCCGTTACGATGACTCCTATTTTCTCATGACTATTTGTTGCTACGAGATCATGTTTGTTTTGACTACCATTTCCACTTCGAGTACGCTCCTTTACTAATTCCCCAAAATAATTTTCTGAGAAAGCATTTATTTCATGTACTTTGGCCAGCAGTTGGAGGGTAGACCACCAAGTGTAAACTGTATGTGTAGTGGCGTACGTCTTTGAAATGATGTAAAGTTCAGCAACTGAATCATCAAAGTGGAGGAAAGGGCGGGGGAGGTGGCGTTGGTGGAAGTAACCAGTCTCAGAAGTTAAGTCCCATAGTGCTCAGAGCCATTTGAACCATTTTAAACCAAGTAACCAGCTATTAATTTATTCTGTTTGATAACTATAACCTCTACCCATAGTAACTTACAGGAACTATCTTCTACACTTTCGCTACAAGGCAGACTACTTCTAACAACAGTGAATACGGCACCAACTACTATGTTTAATCCATCCCTCCTCAGACCTTTTTGAAAATTTCGGCCCATCTTATCTCCAGATTTAGCCACCTTTCTGCACCTTTAAAGATTTGAGTCTGTTTTCTATCTGAGCTTCGAGCTCTGGTTCCTCCCCAATACAGCTACAACAATTTACAATTACAACACCCTCTTCCTGTGTTCGTGTTGCACGTTTGAGATTGAAGACCTTTCTGTACTTTCCCGAGACCCGCTAACCTAAAAAAAACGTCCTGTCCATTCTACACAACCGTCGGTACTCGCGTACCTGCCTCGTATGTGTAGTGGAACAATAACCTGTTAAGGGGAAACTGGAACTCAAGCACCTAATGGCGCAAGTCGAGAAGTATGCAATCTACAGGCCACAGAACCGTCTGAGCCTCTGATTCTGTAGCAGAGGTCCTCAGATAGTGAGCTCTGCTTCTCTGCTTCATCAAGCAACAGAGGCTGCCCATCTTTATCGCTTCAGTCCAAAATCAGAGAGAATCCAGAGCGACACACATCGTTAGAACCGACGTAAGCCACTACCTGAATCCTGTGCTCTTCACGGCACCCGGATACACTCGTTCCACATCTGAAATTACTGTCCCGATAGGCACACAGAGTGCAAACTGGATTTCTTCCCCTCCTTGGCAACCATACCCTAAGGAGACCCATTACGCACCTGACTTCGTAACAACTACCAGTAACCCCACCGTCTATGAATGCTTAGATCTTGCGGGACGGATAACGGAACACTAATGATTATAAAGGATCGTTGAGAAACATTGTATGGCTCCTCAGTGTCTGCTTAACGTATTGCCAGCTATAAACGACGCTTTAAAGCCGCAGGCTGTGCTAAAATATATTGAGGTGGGCGGGAGGCGGGAGGGGCCTGCACGCATGCGCGGTAATCACCACTGCTGGCGCCGGGCCGCGCGTCAGCAGGCCTTAACAACGAGCGTAGCTTCAATGGGTGAGCGGCGTGCAGTGCCTCTGCAAGCGGACGTGTTGTCTTTTTAGGACAGCAGCGCCAAATAATGGGTTATTGTAAGATTAAACATTGCGAATGCTAACCGGATTGCTATAGATGCGCTGCAGAACTGTGCACATTCGAGAAGACACTGTAGTGTGAGTTGGAGATGAACCGCAGCTCATTTGGCACGAATGCACACTAAAATTTTATGTCTATAAGTCAGAAAACGACCAGTACTTTATGTAACACAAGTAGTATTTTAATTATCGGATACAAGTGCCATTTTCTAGCGATAATAACGGAATGGTTTCTGTGGAGGCTGACGTTTCTTGCCATAACAGGCGGAGGTTCTAAACTGGTCCAATTTCGGGAGGAAATACTGGACCATCAAATAAATGCATCAAATGGACTGCTTTCTGTTTCCGTCACAAGTTTTTTCTTGCAGACATCTTTAGAAATGTTCTTATGTGTACACGGTATGTTCCATATTATATGGGCACCTATTGGTGAACATTAATGTGGCTAGTTTGCCCCTCGCCTTTATGACGGAATGAATGCTGGGGACAAAAAAATGGCTCTGAGCACTATCGGACTCAACTGCTGAGGTCATCAGTCCCCTAGAACTTAGAACTACATAAACCTAACTAACCTAAGGACATCACACACATTCATGCCCGAGGCAGGATTCGAACCTGCGACCGTAGCGGTCGCCCGGTTCCAGACTGTACCGTCTAGAACCGCTCGGCCACTCCGGCTGGCTGCTGGGAACACTTTCAGTGAAGTGTCTGGGTGCCTAAGGAGTAACTGAAGTGTCTGGATGCCTAAGGAGCGACAGTAAGCCACTCTTCTTCATGAGCCGGAAACGCAGAAGGTAGTGACGTCAGAGATTCAAGTCTAGAGCGAAGTCGACGATGTCCTATCGTCCGGTTCCTTCTTCTTCTGTTTTTCATATATTACTTTCCTCGCCGATTCTGCGGAGAATCGCCAAATTCCGGTTCCCGTCAGATCACTGAAGTTAAGCACTGTCGGGCTTGGCTAACACTTGGATGGGTCACCATCCGAGTCTGCCAAGGCCTGCCAAGTGCTATTGGCAAGTGGGCTGCACTCAGCGCTTATGAAGTCAATTGAGGAACTAGTTGGCTGAGAAGTAGCGACACCGCTCGTGTAAGCACAACGGCCAAGAAAACGGTATGCTGACCACATGCCCCTCCATATCCGCATCCTGGGACAACTAAGGATTGAGGATGACATGGCGGCCGGACGGTACCGCTGGGCCTTCAAGGCCTGTCCGGACGGCGTTTGTTTGTTTTTTCCATCATTCGTCTGTAACGAATGCTCCCATTCTCCTCTGTTCCAGTTTTACCACTGTCCATGTTTCACTACCATACAATGTTGGGCTCGAAACGTGCATTCCCAGAAATTGCTTCCTCAATTTAAGGCCTATGTTTGATACTAACAGACTTATCTTGGCCAAGAATGCCGTTTTTGCAGTGACAGATTTTTGTATCCTCGCTCCGCCCATCATGAGTTATTTTGCTGCCTAGGTAGCAAAATTCTTTAACTGTCTATTTCGTCATGCCAAATTCAGAAGTAAAGTTGCTCGTTGCTCTTATTTCTGCTGTTTCTCATCACTTTCCTCTTTCTTCGATTTACTCTCAAATCATATTCTGTACTCATTCACTTTCAGAGAGGATAGCAATATCACTGGCGGATCTTATCGATATATCTTCTCACTTTCAAATTTAATCTCACTCTTGAACGATTATTTTATTTCCGTGGTTGCTTCGACCATGTATAGATTGAACAGAAGGTGTGAAAGACGGAGATGTTGCGTTCTTGGTCTTTCAGTCTTATTGTTCTTTCCTTGTAGCTTACCCCTAATTTGCTTAGAATTTCGAACACCTTGCATCATTTTAAATTGTCAGACGCTTATTACAAGTTTCTTCAGACTTTATTACTCATTCCAAAGGTCTTCCATTGTGCAGAGGTCAGAACTCTCGGCAGACTGCTGCGTTTCAGGAATGTTATTGTCCACCAACCATTATCTCACCGTTGCTAATTTACAACGGCGTGCGTTGTTATGCTTATGTAAACAATAATTGTCTCCAAACCGATCCTATGGGCACTACACAATGCTGTAAAATGTGTTCACATCCTTCTTAAGCGCAACAAGGGGCCCTGCCTTAATCACAAAACACACTCCTTTTCCGAACACCACCTCCATTACACGTGGTGGAAGGTAACCCGCTCCATGCATTCGGAAACTCTAAACTCTTCCATCAGTTTTCCACAGGGTATAGCGTGATTCATCATTCCAAATCACTCGAATATAGTCATCCACTGTCCAGCAACTTTGCGCTTTACGCCACATCAAGCGTCTCTTGGTATTGACTCCAGAAATGTGTGGCTGATGAGGATCTGCTCGATCATTATCCCCATTCGTTTTAACTCCCTACGCACAGTCAGAGAACTAGCTGGACGGCAAGTAGCAGTTTGGAACTTATGACTGACTCCTTCTGCTGACTGCATCCGATTTTGTACAACTGCCCTCCGCACTGCTCTACGGTTCCTCTCTGTTAATAGATGAGGTGTGTCTGGTTTTAATTTAGCAACCGTTTTTCCTTCGAGTTTTCACTTTGCTGTCACAACAGTCGACCTTGACGGCTGTAAGTGGATTGTAATGTCCTTGATGGATATTATCCAATGATCAGTCCAGCTCCTCACCGACCCATTCAACTGTTACCAGTTCTCTCCTGACAACACAATATTCACCAACTCCTTTTGTACTGGCGTGTCCGCCTCTAGTGATCTCTTGCTCTGAGCACTATGGGACCTAACTACTTAAACCTGACTTACCTCAGGACATCACACACATCTATGCCCTAGGCAGGATTCGAACCTGCGACCGTAGCAGTCGCGCGGTTCCGGACTGAAGCGTCTAGAACCGCTCGGCCTCCGCGGCCGGCCTCTAGACATCTCTACTGATGATTTTCGCATTATAAAGCGACGCCCATATACTTTCAATCAGATTATGTGTTTCAGAGGTACTAGAAATCCAGAGTACGAGGAAAGTGTTAAAAACACATTTGTATAGACAGCCCAAACTCACAATACTGAATTATGCGACGTACATATAGTATGGTGTTTGGACGGCGTATTGCACTTTTATTAAATGTGACATTTATTTTCGCAGAGTCGAGCTGCTCCCTTCTCCTCTCATGCCTAATAGTAGATTTCACTGCAGTTTACCTCTGCTTCTAGAGTCGGATTATAAAGCATCGGCATATAATGCGAATTACCAAGTAACACAATCTGAAACGTGTTAGTGAGACCGTGTCGTGAGCCTATGTTGGCAGACGTCGCTCAAAAACAAGCTGTTTTCATGAAACCAATTTTGACATGCGTGTTTAGGTATTCACATGTTCTTACATGTTTATTACTAATATATGACAGTAGTATTGTGATCACAGCATAAATTCGCAGGAAACTTTTTATATGGTGTCAGAAAAGTAAAGGGAGACAAATGTAAAATTCGGTTTTCTTCAGTGAACATTAAACGCGAATGTTAAAGTTGGAATGAATGTTACTTCACAAAGAAGTTTCCCTCCTTAATTAAGAGCGCCCATAAAGTCCCTAAGCTTTCAGGACTGTCCAGCTACGTCTACATTTAATGAATTTACTTGTATGATGTAGGTTCGTACAGTACCTTAATGATCAAATGGAAGCGATACGAAGCTATAAACCGGCGCTGTGGCCGAGCGGTTCTAGGCCCTTCAGTTCGGAACCGCGCTGCTGCTACGGTCACAGGTTTGAATCCTGCCTCGGGCATGGATGTGTCACGTCCTTAGGTTAGTTAAGTTTAAGTAGTTCTAAGTCTAGGTGACCGATGACCTGAGATGTTGAGTCCCATAGTGCTAAGAGCTATTTGAACGGAGCTGTAGTTTCCGCACTCCGCGCCGCTGCTGTTGCACGCGGCTCTCCTGAAATGCTTGTTTATTCCGCACGTTACACATGCGTGGTCACCTACAGTCGTAGCACGCTATGGAATGTGTGAATGTAGACATATCAGTTTTTTGGTGTAGGGTGGGGGGGGGGGGGTGTGGATATTAGTAAATTACATTTCCAATGAGAACACGACTATTGCAACGGAACCGGATCGCGTGCAGGCCCGAACACTCATAAAGCAGCAAAGACGTATATCTAATCGTACGTGTATGTAAACGTAGAGCACAAATTTCCAAAAATGATAAAATGAAGCAATTAGTGACCTTTTAATAAACATTTATTTATGCGATAGTTCTCTTTAAGAGAACAACCACTATCGAATTTCTTTCGCAAGATATCACACCAGCCGGCCGAAGTGGCCGTGCGGTTAAAGGCGCTGCAGTCTGGAACCGCAAGACCGCTACGGTCGCAGGTTCGAATCCTGCCTCGGGCATGGATGTTTGTGATGTCCTTAGGTTAGTTAAGTTTAACTAGTTCTAAGTTCTAGGGGACCAATGACCTCAGCAGTTGAGTCCCATAGTGCTCAGAGCCATTTGAACCATTTGATATCACACCCAAGTGTTTAAATAAACTTAATTCTCTAAGTAACTCCGTAATGACGGCCGGAACAAAAATAAAATTAGATCCGCCCCAACAACATGTCTTTTCATTCTAGTATTTCAAGCCATGGTAAAAAGTACAATTAATCCAGTGTCAAGGATGCTATATCAGCCAAAGAATAGCGTCGCCTACACAGTTTATTCTCCTCGTCACTTTCTTTTGCTGCCGCAAATACACTAATGTTCAGAAAAAAACAGCCCATCGTGAACGACTAGAGAGAGAACGTTCATATTCACAGGAAATGCACATTAGCAAGTTCTGCAGACACGATTAGCATTTGAACTCTGTCGGCCCACGGGTTCAAGGTCAACATCGACATCGCTGCGCAGAAACACCTTGAGGTAAAATGTGCCTGCGGCTCATCGACATCACTGCGCAGAAACACCTTGAGGTAAAATGTGCCTGCGGCTCTTGTTGTCGCTATAAACAGAAGGTAATGGGTCACTGTGACTTGAGCAGGCGTACAGGATGCCTCGCAGACGTGTGCGCGAACGTTCCCGTCAAATCAGTGAGTTTGAAAGAGGGTGCATTATTAGAATGAGAGAATGTGATGCACCCATTCCGAAAGTTGCTACTCGTGTGGGACCAAGTGTTTCGGCAGTGCAACGGGTGTATGCAGAATAGTTCACGGAACGCCGTACGACACGACGAGATGGGTCAGGTCGCACCACCAAGGCGACCCACCTGAGAGATAGACACCTCATCCAAGCGGCAACAGTGGAACAATGTAACACATCGCACACTTTCAGAAATGACAGTCTGTCGCCGTTTATACGTCATGGGCGAATGGCGAATGGTCTGAAATCCTTTCCTCAGCCACCCATAAGAAAACCGTGTGATTCCAACGCTGGGAGTCGCGGTTCTGACCTCAGTCGTAGAGGTGTCAAGACAAGGGGTGATAAGTGGGGATGGAAGTAGCTTTTAGCGGAATTATGGTGAAGTTTGGTGCCAATGGGACCTCATTAACCTACCTTACACCTCACATGAAGGGTCAGGGGAAAGAATCGGATAAGTAAATTTTAATGAAATTAGAGAAAAAAAATTTTAATGATTGACCTATGATTACATCAATATATGTTCAGTTTCTTTTTTATTTCATGAACAAACATATTGGGTGCATGGAAACTGTAATTATCCTCATTGTCATCCGGGGTGCTCTCAGAATGAAGGAATTTCCCAAAACGGAGTACGTCACTCTGTAAGAGGAACGAAACAGGTCAGTCAAGTGAAGAAAACGAAATAATTCCAAATAGCCACAACTAAAAGAATTTTTGTTTGTGATAATACAGCTGACCGAGGAACTTCATGATGTTAGGATGGAAAATCTTCACCAGGCTTTGCAAACTTTTTATTTTTGGTCATCAGTCTTCTGACTCGTTTGATGCGGCCCGCCACGAATTCGTTTCCTGTGCCAATCTCTTCATCTCAGAGTAGCACTTACACTCTATGTCTTCAGTTATTTTCTGGATTTAATTCAATCTCTGTCTTCCTCTACGGCTTTTATCCTCTACAGCTCTCTCTAGTATCACGGAAGTCATTTCCTGACGCCTTAACAGATGTCCTGTCGCCCTGTCCCTTCTCCTTGTCAGTGTTTTCCACATATTCCTTTCTTCTCCATTCTTCTCAGAACCCCTTCATTCCTTACCTTATGAGTCCACTTAATTTTCAACATTCGTCTGTAGCACCACATCTCAAATGCTTCGATTCTCCTCTGTTCCGGTTTTCCCACTGTCCATGTTTCACTACCATATAATGCTGTGCTTCAAACGTACATTCTCACAAATTTCTTTCTCAAGTTACGGCGGTATCATCACCAATTGATAGTATTTGCAGGTGAGATACTGTTCATTATAAACGATGACCCCAGAAGAATTATTCAAGATAAATGTAATGCAGCCACCATGAGACTGAAGGATGGTGTATGTCAAATTGTTACTGACATCTCACAAAACCACGTTTCTCTTGCTGAAACGGAATCTAGGAAACAACGGCAAGACAAAACTGAACGGTGTAACTATTAGAAGACGTGCAGTAACGACGTATCTTGGAGTATTCCAGGACGAACTTCGTAATTTTGCACTTAATATAGAGGAAGCAGACAGAAAAGGTACAGGCGTCATGAATGAAATTGTAACCGTTGCAAAGAGGCAATTTCGGCTTCCCTTGAAAACAATCAGAGTATATCACAAACCTATATTAGAAATAGTCGTAGAACACGGCGCGTGCGTGGGCTCATAGACTGCAGCTTGTGAAGCCAGCTTCACTAGTCAGGAGAGTTCCTCGACGAGTGCTACTAAGATCAGTGGGCACCTACTGCGCTACCCCAAATGATGCGTTGTTAGTAGCTATGGGAACATGCTCACTGGACCTGGAAACTGGGAAAAGTGGAGCATTTTACTGGTCAAAAAAAGGCTATCCAATGGAAGTAGAAGTATGCTTTGAACTGAGGACAGTACAAAAAAGTTAATGCAAAATCGCATATTGCAAATGTCACAAAATGAATGGATCTTTTCAAGCTCCGGAAGGAAGACATACTAATTTTTCCCTAACGTCAAGGACAGAATGAGATTTCTCTAACCATCGAGTGGACATTACCTGACCGGTCATGGCCCGTATGTTACGTACCTGTACACACACACAAAACAAAAAACAAAACAAAATATCAGATGGATCTAAGCACTATGGGACTTAATATCTGAGGTTGTCAGTCCCCTACATTTAGAGTTACTTAAATGTAACTAACCTAAGTACATCACACACATCCGTGCCCGAGGCAGGATTCGAACCTGCGACCGTAGCACCAGCGCGGTTTCGGACTGAAGCACCTAGAATCGCTCGGTCACAGCGGCCGGCACATGTACACAATCAAAAGGCAGATTAATAACAGATGCACCTGCGGCAATGTGGGCATCACAGAATACAGATGGCGGGACCGTGCGCTCCACGAAGATGAAGGGAATAATGGTCGTCAGTTGTTAAAAACGCTGGATCGCAGGGCAGCACTGAGGAGCAAGTCAGCCTGGTGCATCTTGGACGATACTGCAGCCGCAGTATCCAGGAAGGAAAAAGGCGACTTCATAGGGCATTCAACCGCATGACGATGTGCTTCCATCCCGGCTAGACGGTATAATCTACACATGGAGAGAAAACAATTGAGGTGGACGACCAACGAATGAAACGGTTTTTTCAAATATCCATATTGTGTCCGTGCAAGTGGTCACGTAGTGTTAATTCTACCATATTACAGTGAAACATGGAATCGCTTGTTAAGTGGCAGGGGCAGTAGGAGAGCGGATCCAGCAGCGGCAACAAATAAGATGCACCCAATAAAACAACAGAGACAGAACAAGCTCTGTAACTGTAAAGTAGTAGTAATATTTGAGTAACTGGCCAAGGTTTTCTTTAATTGTAGTTTTGTAGTGCTAGATAATAAACGCAGTAGTAGCATATTCGTGCAACTAGCACAATTTTTTTGAATATCTATAAGCACAAGAAACAAGTAGTAAAATAGTTTATTATTATCACAAAAATATGACTGCATGGTCTACGTTAGATTTCTGGATAATAAGTTGTAATTGAAGAACAAATAAATAAAAACAGCATTATAAGCAGGTATGGGCAGTTCAAGCAGCCCATCCATTGATTGACATTGTCATGATGTCCTTATGATGCGAGTTTGCTTTCCTCCGTGATAAGTCGTTTGATATTTCAACGTATGGCAGTGGCTCGATTCAGATAGTATTATGTTAATAGGCTGCGCATTGAAAGGGCACTTTAGTAGCGTATTTGAGTCCAACAGTGTATTCGAATTTAATGTCATTTGTTGATTAACGCCGACCACAGCGAAAGAAGTGGCTTATATTTGGATGCTTCGATCATTTTCCTGAAATGTTTGCCAGCCGCTGCGGCCGATCGGTTCTAGGCCCTTCAGTCCGAAACCGCGCTGCTGCTACGGTCGCAGGTTCGAATCCTGTCTCGGACATGGATGTGTGTGATGTCCTTAGGTTAGTTAGGTTTAAGTAGTTTTAAGTCGAGGGGACTGATGACCTCAGATGCTAAGTCCCATAGTTCTTAGAGCCATTTGAACCTGAAATGTTCACGTTTTTGCATCATCGAATTCTTGTTCCATAATCCAACATTTTTATCCGATTCCGACTACAAATGGCCACTCACAGAGAATGTAGTTTTGAAATTCTTCACGACAATAACATGACTGAGATTTACATAATAAATGAAGTAGAGGCTGGCGAAGTTTTTATTTTGGCAATCTGGATAATCTTCAATGTCCTCATCTAAACCATATGTCTTAAACTGAAGAAGGAGTGAAGCCACATCATATGTCCCCTTTTTCGCAGTACGTTCAAGAAAAATGTAAAAAAGCATTGTTTCAAGAACATGGGTACTGAACGAATACGTCGAAAATTGCCGTTTAAAGTGTATGTCATAGGCTGCTATATTTGGCAGGGATACATTTTTGATTTTTTTCATTTTCCTTGCCTCCAATTTACTGGATGGACAGATTGCGTCAGAATCTTGCTTTCTCTGCGCTCTCGTGCCCGGATGAGTCACCTCTGGCTTCTCTGCTTCTTTGCCCTGAAAAACATACTTACTTGGTTCTTTGCCCTTTAAATGCTAAAATCTCTGCATTCGCTTGGTTTCTTTACACTTGTAGCCACTCAACAGATGGGCGTGGTCAGCCCGAATCGAGTTTTAGCAATAACTCAATTAAAAAAGAGTGCCTTATCTGGTTCTTTTCATGAACTGTTCAGCTCTGGCCTTTACTTTCGCGTTTGTCGGCACGCGGGTGTTTGAAGCGTCATCGAGCCCGAAGGTGACGTTGTAGAGCGCCATGCTTTTGCACCACGACAGAGGAAGGCTGTGGATACTTTTAGTCAAATTTTACACTTCTTCATCCCAATGGTTGAAATGAGAGGGGTTTCAAAAATTTGACCTTTTAGTTACTTCGCACGGTGTACGGTACAGCAGTTTTTAATGTGTTTGTCGCGCATTCTCGAATATGTTAGTGGTTTAATGATTATATGTAATTACCTTGCATTTCATCTGCATTGTCGATGTTGCACTGGAAGACTCAGGACTTATGTGAAAATGAGTAGGTACTTGTTTTAGTAATACGGGACCACAGAATTTAACAAAAGAATATATCGTCATCTTTCTGTACGTACAATAGTACCTTCAACTGACATAATTGCTGTTGGTACACTTATCTCTGATTCGGCAATTTCATTACATTCTTTTTTCAGATAGTTTACGTCTACGAAACAGTTCTCTCATTTACGAAACTCTCAATGATGTGGTCCTAAAGTTTATATATGTATATTGGTGTTGTTCTTTCCGGAAACTTCCATTTTGTATCACAGATTTCGCAGAACTGTGGGTTGGAAAACTTTTTACTATATGTTGTTTTCTTCTGAATTTTCGCATTACAGATACCGTTGCTACGTCTTCCACTACTTGATAATTGTTCCCCTTAGTAACATGCGTTTCTTGCTAATTGCTTGTACCTATTCGTTGTTGCTCTTACTACTGTCCTCGATGATGTATCCATTTCATCTGCTTCTTTTGAATATCATTTGCGCCGTAAGCTACAGGCCGCACTTCCGTTACCATCTAAGAAATTATTTCCCCCACGAATATCATGAGAATTTTCCTTAATTAAAACTTTAATAATTACCATTACTGACAGCATTATCGAAAGAAACAATATTCTGCGTCTAATGGTTTAACAGACTGACGTGATACTAATTGCCGCTATAAAATTTAATGGTCTTCTCCATCGTGAAACTTTTATGCTCCTTCCATCGATTTCTCAAGCACACGCGTGTGCTTAACGTTAATGACGTCTGCGACAAGTAACCGCAATGCGATTACAAGTAACTCACAAGCAAAATGCGTAATTGGGAAAGCAGACCGTAACTTTCACAATAGCTGTCCTCCGGCCAAATCTATTAGCCCGAGACGAATCTGTGCGCTGGCGCCACTCATTAAGACAGCCGTTAACACGGCGCCAACGTGAACTGTGCCCACAAAGCCACCGAGCGGGACAGACGTAGTTACACAAGGGCAACAATTAGACTATCCGTTTCGCCCTAAATTTATCCAGAGCCTACGCTTCCCCTAGTCTACGAATTGTCTGCAGAGTTTAAACAAACACAACGCGCCAGATTTGGTCGTTAATTAAGGTCACTAATTTTTACCCTGGTTCAAACCTGGAGAGAAGACAGAAAAGTTGTAGGGTTAATTAACATTCCTCACGCTGACAATTAACTGTACCTGTTTGCGAGAACTTCCATCATGAAACTAGAATAACTTAAATTATCCTTTCTCCTCCGTTGTGCACTCACTTCACCTCTATTCTGTGCCAACGGAGTTATCTCTAGTTAGGTCCGGCCAGAAGTGGCGCAGCTGCAACACTTGACAGTTTTCGCAAACAGTCAGAGTTTGTCAAGAGATCGTGGTCTCTGCTGCTCGTAGTACTAATTTACATAGCAAATTGTAACGTAGTTTCATGTAGTTCCTCTTTGTCTATGAAGAAATTTTTATTTTTATAAACACGAGGAAGTAATTTTGGGAGAACAAATTTTTTAAGGCTGCTTTCGGCGTCCAAATTTAAACACTGTCGCCGAGAAAGAAATTAGCTTCCCATGTGCTGCTGATAGGTGACACATACGTTTCAATCAGTGATGTTGAAACTGCTCATAACTCACATGCCTTCACAATTAGCGTCACAAAAGGATATATCGTCAACATTAAACTACTGTCACGACTAAAATATTTCCTCTTATCTCTTTCGGACTATTTATTCTTCGAAATTAACCCCGAGTTTGCTCCTCTGGGCCATAGCCCGTCTGTCGCCCATTATCGCTAGCGCGTGTGAGACTCCAACGCCTCTAAAGCGCGAGCAGTATATTTGGGATTTCTGAGGCAAAAGTGCTAAATCCAGAACCTCCTAGCAGCTCAGTGATATCGTAGCTAGCGGAAATTAGCTGCTGAATTGATTCACAAAAAGGGTATGGATACTGGCACCTCTACGCTAATTTTATAGGCTAGGTGTGCACGCTAGATTGCAGACCAAATTAAAGGTCATTGTGTGGAATATTGTTGCAACTGAGTATCTTTCTTTTTTGAGTCATTACTCTTCTGGCTTGTTTGATGCAGCGCGATACGAAATCCTCTCCTCTACCAACCTCTTCGTCTCGTAGTAGCACATGCAACCTACGACCTCAATTATCTGTTGGATGTATTCCAATCTCTGTCTTCCTCTACGGTTTTTGTCCTCTAAAATTCCCTCTAGTACAATGGATATCATTTCCTGGTGTCTTAGGAGATGTCCTATCACACTCTACCTTCTCCTTGTCAGTGTTTTCCGCACATTCTTTTCCTCTCCGATTCTGAGCAGAAGCTCCACATTCCTTTACCTTATTAGTCCACCTAATTTTCGACATTCGCCTGTAGCACCACACATCAAATGCATCGATTCTCTTCTGTTCCGGTCTTTCCACAGTCCTTGTTTCACTATGCTGTGCTCCAAACGTACGTTCTCACAAATTTCTTCCTCAAATTAACGCCTATTTTTGAAACTAGGAGATTTCTCTTCACCAGGAAAGCCCTTTCTGCCAATGCTAGTCTTCTTTTGATGTCCTCCTTGCTCCGTCCGTCACTCGTTATTTTACTGCCTAGGTGGAAGGATTCCTAAACTTCATCTACTTTGTTGCCACCAATCTTGACGTTAAGTTTCTCGCTGTTCTTATTTCTGCTACTTCTCATTACTTTCGTCTTTCTTCGATTACTCTCAGTCCGTATTCTGTACTCATTAGACTGTTCATTCCATGCTGAAAATCATGTAATTCTTCTTCACTGTCACTCAGGATAGCAATGTCACCAGCGAATCGTATCATTGATATCCTTTCACCTCTAATTTTAGTTCTACTGCTGAACTTCCTTTTATTTCCATAATTGCTTCTTCGATGTATAGGTGGAACAGTAGGTGAAAGACTAAATCCGTGGTATATACCCTTTTGATCCGAGCACCTCGTTCTTGGCTTTCCACTCTTATTATTCCTTCTTGCCTCTTGAGCATATTGTATATTACCCTTCTCTCCCTGTAGGTTACCCCTACATTTCTCAGAATTTCGAACATCTTACAGCATTTTGCATGCTTTTTCCAGGTCAGCAAATCCTGTGAGTGTGTCGTGATAATTCTTTACCCTTCAATTATCAACCGCAACGTCAAAATTACCTCTGTGGTGCCTTTACCCATCCTAAAGCCAAACTGATCTTCATCTGGTCCATCCTCAATTGTCTTTTCCATTCTTCTGTATCATTATTGTCAGCAACTTGGATGCATGAGCTGTTAAGCTGACTGTGTGATAGTTCTCGCACTTGTCAGCTCTTGCAGTCTTCGGAGTTGTGTGAATTATATTTTTCCAAAAGTCAGATAGTATGTTGCCAGACTCATACAATCTACAGACTAACGTGAGTAGTTGTTTTGTTGCCACTTCCCCAACGATTTTAGAAATTATGATGGAATGTCATCTATCCTTTCTGCCTTATTTGATCTCAAGTCTTCCAAAGGTCTGTTAACACTAGATTCCCCATGTCTTCTAAATAGGCTCATGTTTTTTTTTTTTTTTTCTATCACATCAGACGAATCTTCCCCAGAGTACATCTGTTTTGCTAAAAATCGTAATTGTTTCCTCTTACACGAACGGTAATTTACGATATCAGGCCGACGGGAGCAGGTAACACATATCTTCGTATACCGTCACAGTTTCGTTCATGTTCTGGCGTCCTGAAAGAACGTGGCCTTAGTGTAAAGGAGAGAGTAATTATGTCTACGTCACTGACTAATTTAATACTGTTTAAGGTAATTAGTCGAAACATGTTGCGGTTTTATGTTCTAAACTGTCTGCGAAATGCATAATAGAAGTACAAGAGTTGTGCAAAAATAATGAAACACTGCAAGATATGCATGCTTGGAAATAAATTTGGATGTTTGTCAAGGCCGCAGTTTCCACTGTTTTGTTTAACCACGAACGGCACCCTGCAATATCGTCAATACCTTGCAAGTGTCAGTCGCAGACAATGTTTGCGTAGTAATTTTGAGTACAAAAATGGTTCAAATGGCTCTGAGCACTATGGGACTTAACATCTGAGTCATCAGTCCCCTAGAACTTAGAACTACTTAATCCTAACTAACCTAAGGACAACACACACACCCATGCCCGAAGCAGGATTCAAACCTGCGACCGTATCGGCCTCGCGGTTCCAGACTGTAGCGCCCAGAACCGCTCGGCCACTTCGGTCGGCTTTTGAGTACATTACGAGCATGTCGGAGGTAAGTGTTTTCGAAGGTGGCCAAATTGTTCGTCCTTCGATAACCAGGGTTACCAAAGCGTCTGGTGTTGCTCCGTACCGAACATTCATACTGCAAACCAGGGACAGCAGAAAAACGTCAGCCGCTAAGTCAACAACAATGAAGAAAGTGTGTTTTGAGTCATCATGACAGGTGGTCATTGAAGAGAATTGTGACAAAAAATAAGAAGATAACACCTGCATCAGTCACTGCAGAAATGAGTGTCGCAATTGGGAAACCTGTCACCAGCAAAACAACAGGGAGCTTCATAAGTAGGGAATTGCAGTGCAAGCTGGCATTCCATAACCCGTCATCAGTGACGTATAATGTCCATAGAAAGGAAACGTGGCGCCGAAGCCTTAAAACCTGGACTATGAAGTAATGGAAGAAAGTCATTTTGGTACAGTGAGTCTTGTTTCACAATGTTCCCAAATGAAAGTCGAGCTTACGTCCCGAGAGTTAAATATGGCTGGGGCTCGGTGATGAATTGGGCAGCCACGTCGTAGTTTTCGATGGGTCCCATGGTTACCCTGCAAGATTGCATTACTGTCAAACATTATGTGACAATTTTGTCTTATCAGGTCCATCCCATGGTGCAATGCTGTATTCCAGGACGACGAGGCACCTGTTCACACAGCTCTCATTGCACAGGCCTGGCTTTGTGTGCAAGAGGATGTACTGTAGCATATGCCCTGGCCACCAGTCACCTAATCTCAATGTTACTGAGCCTCTGTTGTCTACTTTGGAGAAAAAGATTTATGATCTCTATTCACTTCGACAATAATTCCCTGAACTTGTCACTCCTTTGCAGGAAGAATGATATAAGACCAGCATGAAAACTCTACGGTACCTGCATTTTTCCGTTCCAGATGATGGGAGCTGATTCTAATGCCAGCGGGTTACTAGAACGTTTTAGGCATTGTAATGTGTAATATTTTCGTTTTTTTGTCATATGTTTGTCCACCCACTGTAGGTTTAGTCATGCTACTTCGTAAATATTATAAGTTGCAAGAAATCTGTAACGTTACAGTCAGAAAACAAATAACATCTAGAGACTTGCGAATTGTATTGCGATAGATATTTAAATCTCATTCTGAAGTAGCCAGATTGAAGGTTGCAGCTTTTGCGTAACAATAAGTCGTCTTTCAGATACTCGATAAATTCCCTCCAATATATTTTCGACGTCAAATTCCCAACTAATTTGAAAGCTACGAACTGATTAATTTTGATCTTGTTTACCTATTGTTCTACAGAAGAGGAAGGTGATCCGAGTATAGTTTCAAAATATTTGATTAGGTGAACATCCGCAACTGAGGACGGTATTTAGAGAAAAAAAATCCGCATCAGTTTGCCAGTAATTTTCTTAATTTATTCGACTGGTTTCGAAGCGTAAAGCTTCATCTTCAGGTGCTACCAAATTCGGGCCAGTCAGTCATGGGGATCACACCCACGTCAAAAAAACGCATGGAAGTACCCGCCTGAACGACACGACACAGAAGTGACTAGTCACTTACTGGAAAGCTGAAGCAGTTTTTACTATACGAATATGGTTTCATTTCATTGATAGCCCAAACAGTCGTAGACTTACGCGCCTACTAGAGAATTTCAATGTTCACCCTGCGAAATACTTCATTTATATTATTTTTCCAAGACATAGACCTAATTATTTCGCAAGAAAATTTAATGCGACAAATATATAAATTTAGATGTAGATATAGATTTCCGTTTATATTTACATTTCACAGAGTAGGGAGGCAGACTGGATAGTGGTAATCGAAGACAGAGCTGAAACCTAGTTTTATAAGGAATTCATGGCATATCAGAGGAGTCCTAATTGAAACAACAATCGTGTATCAAGAAACTACGAAAACCTAAATCACCCTGACTGAAAAGGAATCTGAGCTACAATTACGAGTGAGGCCTCTAACCTACCGTGATACAGCCCATGGTCACTAATTAGCACAGCTACCTGCCTAAGTGTGAAGATAAACTATACTGTGAAATATTCTTACGCACTACTGTAACTGGATGTATCAATAAAAACCTCTTCTTTTAAGTCCCCAAGGGTTGTGACCGTATATGATGAGATATAAGGAAGTCACGGATCTAAACAGGTTATTCTGAGATGTATTTGGGGCACTGGACTGCAAGAGGAAAATCAAAAGCAGTCCACAGAGTTAATTCCCCTTTTGTTGGAACTTGCGGAGACAGTAACAGCGTACATTGTTGTGGCACAGCGTTTCAGTACTCACAACTGTGAACTTATATCCCCGCTACAGTAAAGTATCTCGTTTATGTACTATACTTTAGTCTTTGTCGGTGACATAAAGTGTTGCGTTAAGGAACAATGTGGGTTATTAGGCAGATGTTGCTTACTGTTCCTTACTGTTTTCTAAGTTGCTGTAGGTAGCATGTCGCTGTCTATTCAGTGAAAAGTAATGTAGTAGGGTGTTTCAACTGGTTTAAGGCATCTCGGTCCATTTTTTAACACTTTATGGTAACAGGAGCGCTAGAGTTACAGCTGCAACCACTACATATCCTGACAGTAGAGGAGAAAACTTCGTGTTGGCACAGTGTGCCTTGTTGCCAAATTTATCCAAGATGGCGGCCACCCCTTCCACTGCTAGTGAATGGTAGACATGGAACATCACATTTAAACTGATACCAAAATAATTGAAAAACTAATTAAATCGATGTTCAAATTAATTAAATTAATTATGCAAATTAATTAAATTCAAAATGGCAGAATTTAAACAATTTGTGGGAGTTTCAAAAATTAATGGGAAATTCAAAAATTGATGGTAATTGCAAATTCTGGAGCCCTAGTTCACAATATCACCACCAGAGGGCGTTGTTGGTCCTCCGCTCTCCCCTAGGCAACATTCCTCTCCCTCCTCACTTCAGTCTGTGTTGAGCAGCTGGAGAGAGTACACCAAAGGTACTGTCTCTTTTGTTGGATGTGAGGTCCGCCAGTTATGCAAAACACCGCTTTCTCTCAGTACCCAAACATGTTTCGGCACCACTGTGCCATCATCAGTGGGTTTTAGTTTTTATTTATTCTGCAATGTGAACATTTTTGTTAAATGATTATAAAATTATATGCAGCTTTAGTTCATACAATAGTTCGTTTCTTTTTATAAATATCTTTACATTTGGCGTGCATGAATTTTTTGGATCACTTGTGTGTTAATTACTACAGGTGGCTTGTCAGCTGCTACCAAACGATGTTGATGAGAAAGTTTTTTGCTGGGAGTTAACATTCTAGAAGATAGAATCAACGCACAAGTGGTCCAGCTTACGTAAGACATCTTGCCAGCGCGGCAGCGGTGCGAGCACAGCGAGTAGGGTAACTACCCGTCTGCAGACGACTGGTGGCAGCATCCGCTCCTGTCTCTCAAGTGAGGGGGGCGGAGGGTGTTGTTTTTCCACACGCGGCAGACCCCTGCAGCGAGTGCTAACGAGACAGATGCTTTGACGGCTGCAGAATATCCATTCGTGCAGCGAGTCAGGTAGGTCGCGGGTGGTAGGGCGTTGGGAAGTGCCGTCAGGTGGGCAGTTGAAAGTGAGTGTGGAGGAGTGCTAGCGTGCTCTTGTGTCCTAACGAGACTATGTTTCGTCTTTGGAGTTAAGGGAATACCGGAAACTATTATTAGGTCAGTCTTCGGTACTGTCGCATCCCTAAGCGCGGTGCTGGTTTCAAAGGTCCCCTAGAAAAAATAATGAAGAACACAGCCAAACAATGTTGCTTCCAAGGTATACATGCAGCTGCAGGGGAAAAATACCAGTACTCTGGCTTGCCGACAAAAGGACAGTTCAGACAGAAACCGTCTTAACCTAACAGCAGCAGTTTAAAAGAGTTTCCTAGAAAATAATGGTGAACATCTGCTCTCACAGACAAAGAACGATACTTCCAGGGAACGCTCAATTCCTCAGAGACACCCATTAATCTGAGGATAATTATAAAGCCAGCTACTTTGATATAGCTGACTAAAGACTCTCCTAGGAGGGGCGTAGAGTGCCGTCAAATATCTTCCTAGAACTCACTGGTTAAAACAGCCGGTGACTTTGATGTAGACTCCCCAGGTAGGGCTGTTCTGTGTTCCAGGACAACCAAGCCATTTAACTAGTGCTCCATTCCCTCAACGTCTTATAGCACGCTCTATGAGGAACACCTGTCGTTCTGATCTCTTCTCCAGTTCCTCTGCGTAAACGGATCTTGAAATGCCACTGGTGTCCTTGAAGATGTAGGATCTGGGTTTTGTTCTCTGCACTTTGGAAACCATGAATAGCTCACTCGGCCAGTTGCGTAGTATGACTTCCCAAATGCTGTCTTGTATTTTGAGATATATATCAAATCATCTACATCAAATTTTTGTTTATGGAGATCCGGCGTTTTAATAAGATAGTATAACGTATCCATGAGTCCATAATTACGAATATCGGTTGGTCTCATTTTTATAGTTCTATGTTTGGTTCGATTGTACTGTGCAGTTATTTCTGGGGGGGGGGGGGGTCTGTCTGTTTGTATGAGCCATGAAGATCAAAAAGCATCCACAATTCACCTTTCATTGTTGTGCTGAGATGTTCCACGATACTCACCTTCAGGTGGATGAATGTTGAATAGTGATGTATTCCATGCCTCTCCATCACTGTCTCGAAATGACTATTGTAAAACTTTCCGTAATGATCGGTTTAAAGATCGTCAGGACATATTTTAGTTTCTAAATGCAACAAATGCTCAAATATCTGTACAACATACCTCCATATTTTTGTTTTGAGAGGTAACGCCCAGGTGAATTTAGGGTATGTATCAATGACCATTAAAATATGTTTGAAACTATTATTCACATGTGAATACCCCCTATATCTACAAGGTCAGCCTGCCATAAGTCATCCAAACCTTTAATCATAATACACCTACGAATATATGTTTTGCATGCCTGTTTGTGCAGTTCTCGAACTCCTGTTTTCATACCTATACGATGATACCTCTAGGTCTAAGCTCTGAAATTACTGAAACAGCCTTTTCGAATGAGAGGTATAGAGGTATTAGCATCAGCACTGATACTGTGAGCAGTTTCAGTCGATCTATTACCTGATTTTTTATGCTGGATGTCATTACTGGTGCTATATCGAGCATCATCTAATATAGGTTTTGTAGTGGTTCTGTATTTCGCACTGCATCAGTCTCCCAAATTCCTATGTACGTTGCACATTTGCAACATTTCACCATACACCTCCAGATCTTTGGGAGAATAATTTACAAATCTCCAAGATTTATGAAAATGAGATTTATTAGACTAGGTGTTCTTTGAAATTCCCTGTCACCTATCTGTATTGTTTTTTCTGTTAAACTTACATGATGCATCCCCACAGACACCAAACATATTGTCTATCCTATTACTTCTGTGGCAGTTAATGAAATCAGCAACCGCCTTGTCATTGTGTTATTTTGCTGAAAGTTCACTGAAACATTCAGTGACTGGTGTAAAGATTTCTCTCAGCGTTTGATCGCGATCCAAATGCCCCGCCCGCAGCTCGTGGTCGTGCGGTAGCGTTCTCGCTTCCCACGCCCGGGTTCCCGGGTTCGATTCCCGGCGGGGTCAGGGATTTTCTCTGCCTCGTGATGGCTGGGTGTTGTGTGATGTCCTTAGGTTAGTTAGGTTTAAGTAGTTCTAAGTTCTAGGGGACTGATGACCATAGAAGTTAAGTCCCATAGTGCTCAGAGCCAACCAAATGCCCCAACTTTAACAGCTGTAGCTTTCCTTCTTGAACAGCCTTCCATGCCCCAATGACCTTAAGTTTAGTGTTCATCTTGTTATATATTGAGCAAACTCTTCCACAACAACTGGTACTAGGATTAAAATAGGCTCTTGAGAACATGTATACATTGTAGTGCCAACTTCTGTCATCAAATGTATCAGGATCACCAAATGTAGCGGGAAGAGATAGATGACACCATATTAAAACTCGTCCGAGGTGATTTATCGTTTCCAACTACAGTGCCATGTTCCCCTTGGTCTGTGTCACTGGGTCCCGCAATGCTGAGGACACCACTTCACTATCCGCAAAATGGCTTGGCACGGAATGGCTGCCCCAGTGACCCATGAACGACGCCCTGTGTGTCAGCCTTGTATGCAAGCGGAGTTGTGGCGTCATCAGGATGCCGGCAGTTGACTCAGCGGTCAGCGTCCCTGCCAACTCAGCACTGATTGGTGTGAGCTACGCAGGTGCGTCCTACTCGCCGGCGTGGCTGAGGTCGCGGTGACAACAAGCAGCCACAATCTGGCGTCCGAATCTGTGGCCCTCGCCTCAGGATGCCTCCAGTGTGTGTGGGAAGGCATGGCGACTGCCCACGGTAACGAGCCATGGAGTGGCCTGCCACTGGCTGGCTACAGACACTGCGTCAGCGTCAGAGGGTCGAACCCGCAACCTTCCATGGACTGGAATGCTGGCGCCCATCTTGCTCCTATGTATGGTGTGACACGCCCCGCTGTCCCGGAGAGCTGCCACACTTGAATGAATCTCGTTAGAAATCTGCACCTATTTATACACAGCTGTGCGCCTCTGTTTTGCCATACACGCCGCTTTACATCACATACTCATAACATGCTAGGTTGGCCAGTGGGCCCCTTTCGCCTGTGATTTGCGACATGCAAAACCGCTACATATACTCTTTCAGCAATTTCAAAGCCCATGTCCTCTATTATACTTCGCAACTGTTGGTATGTGTAACTCACTGCAATCCAGCCTACACCTGGCTGTAACTTGTGCTCAGACTATTGCACAAAACTAACTTTCCCTATCCTAAACGTTGGTGCCGCTACATTATTCCTCTCATTACATAGACCCAGTCCCCTGGTCAACCCTTAACCAGCTCTTAACTTGTCTGGGTGGCACCTATGGCATATTTCCTTACTATTAGAGAACTTAAACGTGGTCTAGTGCCCCTTCAAACAATGACACGAAAAAAAACCTAAAAATTCCTTACTGGCCGACCACTGCTCGATCAACCTCTTACCTAATTGTCTCATACTCTCAGTATCCAATCGACTGCGACTTGGACTACTCATAGTTCCCTCTTGGAATTAGTTCTCTTCGCGTGATCAGAAAGAAAACAACATGTAACAAAGTTAACGCTTCGATGACACTTGGCACAGAGATGTTCAAAATGATCGTTCTTTGCCGTTGCCTTTCCCTATATTGAGGGACATGTTGCACAAGCTGTTTGGCTGATATGCGCCCTTCTTGGTCTAAAATGAAGTGGTTTATGGATCTCAACAGATCTGGCTCTAGAGTTTGATTTAGCAATGTCAGATTCTGCCTTGGCAAAACTCTGAAGTGGCTTCTGGCCAGTACAGCTATGGCTGCATAACATTCAATTGCGTGACTCCTGAAATTGACTCTGGCAGGTGGAAGGTTGGCCCTATTATGTTACACTTAGTTCCATAAATTAAAATTCCGTTCTACTTGAGCTCTATACGTTTCGCTTCTGCAAATACTCCCCTCTCAAAACAACTTGCTACTGCTACCAAATTATCGTAGATGGAGAAGATCCAATGCATCCCGACCCACTGAAAGCTCAATTTTTGCTTTACGATGTCCCTTGGACAGTCTGTTCCTTTCCCCCTGATTAAAAATAACTGCACCATGCATGTGTCCGGATTGGTATTTACCACCCTGGCTGGACATACCTTTACTTTCCCTGTATGATAGCTTTGTGATTCCTCCCTTGCCATCTCGGTGTACTGGCTTCTAGTTACCGAGATCAACAAGCAATACGTCTTTAGTTTTCACTTCCACAAACTTGCTCAACGCTCCTTCTTTCAGTGACCTGAGGACAGGGATCACCGTCACCCTTCCTCCTTCTTCAAAAAGACTGATGACCGCAGCAGGCTATATTCGAAAATACATAAAAAATATGAAAATACAATGCCTAATTACTCCACGCAGACCCGCAGATACATGACACGAAATAAAAAAAAAAAAAACTACAAACACTCTACTACTTTCTGAATAGCAAAGCATACGGTACTTCATGCTGTTCTCTATCTTCCTGGCTTTCTCTGTGCTTAGCACCTCTCTTCACTCTCTCTTTCTTCTTCTTTCCTTCCTGTGACACGCCTGGAATCACACTCAGGCAACCCTTAGTTGGCCGCATCCGCCCAATGTGTACTATCGTTGTTCTAGTTGGCAGGTGAAGCTTAACATTAACGGGGGATGTGGTTTCAACAACATGGTATGGCTCTTCATACCTCGTGAGGAATTTCTTCGTTTTCCCTTTTTGCGTATAGGGGCTGGACAGCATTACCCATTGCCCCACTCTATACTGTAGTAAACTTCCTTTACGATTTACTGCGTCTTCCTGCCTTACCAAAGCCTTTGCATTCGCCTTTTGTACCCGTTTCCAAACATCCCGAATCGTTCTTGCGAATTGACGTACAGATTTACAGGTCCCTCCTTTCTGTAGCCGCCATTTTTCGCCCGTACACTACCTCACATGAAAACAAACCGGTATTTGTATGGACTTTTGCGTTGTATGTGCATGCAATATGCTTCAAATACTCATCCCACCGATGGTGATGGGAATCCACATAAAAACTCAGTATCTTCCCGATTGTTCTCTGTACCCATTCTGTTCTTCCGTTGGCCTGTGGATGCAACACACTCGTCCTCAACTTCTTTACGTTCAACAATTTACAAAGTTCCTTCATTAAATCCAACATGAAGTTTGTCCCTTGGTCAGTAATTATTGCCTCTGGTACACCAAACTTCAAAATCCAGTTGTTTACTAACGCTTGTGCGACCATTGCTGCCTGTTGATTTGGCATAGCCACCACCTCCACGTACCTCGAAAAATGGTCTATTATTGTCAGAACGAATCAGTTCCCCGATGGTGTTCGCCTGAAAGGTCCTAAGACATCGATCCCCAACAAAGAAAATGGACATGTCGCTTCCAGTAATCGTTGTAGCTGTATCTGTTTCCGACTCAAATCTGCTCTCTGCACACATGGTATACAGTTCTTGACATACTGATCCACATCTCTTTTCCTACCTCTTCACCAATACCTCTCCGCCACTCGCCTATTCGTCGCTCTACACCCGCCATGACTTGATAACATGCGATCATATACTTCCTTTAAAACCTCATCTCTGACTTTCGCTGGCACTATTACTCTTGGCCCCACTTCGTTTCACTGCACAGAAGACCGTCGTGCATAAATTGTTGCTGTGTCTGACACAATTTACAATCGTTGTCCATGTCCTGTAATTCTTGCCATACTGCTTGGTCATGACCTATGACTTCTACTTTTGCCACCTTCCTACTTAGTGCATCCACATTACGGTGCTTCTTCCCAGGCTTGTGCACCACCTCGTAGTCGATTTCAGAGCCTCACAGCCCATCTAGCGAGTCTAGTGGACGGATCCTTCAACCACAACAACCACTTCAATGCAGCATGATCTGTCACTACCCAAAATCTTCTCCCATATAAATAACATTTAAAATATGTGATTCCATACATTACGCTAAGCATCTGCCTCTCAGTGGTTGAGTAATTCCTCTCTGCTGCATTCAACTGCCTAGACGCATAGCCTACAGGATGTTCTTTCCCAGCCGGCCTTAGTGGCCGTGCGATTCTAGGTGCTACAGTCTGGTCGCAGGTTCGAATCCTGCCTCGGGCATGGATGTGTGTGATGTCCTTAGGTTAGTTAGGTTTAATTAGTTTTAAGTTCTAGGCGACTGATGACTTCAGAAGTTAAGTCACATAGTGCTCAGAGCCATTTGAACCATTTCAACCATTTGTTCTTTCCCATCAATTTCGTGACTAAGAACACACACTAATGCTTGATTCAATGCATCACATGATAGTAAAAACTCCTTTTCGAAATCTGGAAACACAAGAACTGGACTTGATGTTGACACTTCTTTAAGTTTGTCAAACGCTTTCTGACGCTCTTCTGTCCACTCAAATTTCACATCCTTCTGTAACAATCGCGTCAACGGCTATGCTAAATCTGCAAAACCCTTTACGAACTTTCGATCGAAATTGCAAATTCCGACAAATGATTACACTTCCTTAACTGTTTTCGGTTCCCGAAAATCCCTTACAGCCTGTACCACCCTCAGATCTGTTCGCACTTCGTCCTTACTGATAATATGACCCAAACATTTTACTTCTTCTAATGCAGAATGACACTCCTCCAGGCTCAACGTCAAACGAGCTGCTCTTAATCTCATAAAGACTTACCTTAACCGCTGTCTACGTTGCTCCATATTACTTGAAACACTATATTGTCATCCAAATACACCAGACACTGCCGTGGTTTCAGACCCCTGAAGACACTGTCCAGCAACCTTTGAAACGTTGCGAGCGTTTTTCAAACCGAATGGTATTATAATGTACAGGTAAAGGCCTCCAGGAGTAGAGAAAGCAGTTCTGGACGATCATCTGGAGCCAGCTCTAACTGATGATAACGACTTGTCAAATCTATCATAGGAAAGTACTGGGACTGTCCTAAGTGATCCAAAGTCTTCGATATGTTTGGAAAGGCGTATGCGTCAGTTGCTGTCTTATTATTGAGGTATCGGTAGTCACAACAGAACCTGTATTTCTTAGTTCCATTTATAAATTTTTTAGGCTCAACGACAATGTCCGCTCCCCAGAAACTATTGGTATGCTCTGTAATACTTTCCGCAAGCTGCTGATCAATGAAATCCTCCACAGTCAGCTGAAAATACCTCGGTATTCTGTAGGGTTTACGGTAAACAGGTGCGTCAATCCCTGTTGGTATCCTATGTTGAACTAATGGAGTTGCTGGTAACGGCCCTTGCGGAAAAAATAAATCCTTAAATTCCCACAATAATTCTTCCATATGCTCTCTTTCTCCTCCTTTCAGATCCTTAATTTTGTCACGCAATGCAGTTCTATCGTCAGTTAGTGGTTGATCGCTTCGCCTACCTCTCGAACACCAGCCTTCGTCATCTGGCACATCCAACTTTGCTACTAAAACTCCTTTCCTCAAATTCGCGTCTACAGCGCTAAAATTATCCACGTTCACGGGGACTACTCGCCCGTCGTTTACCTCCTGTACGTATACAACACTACGTTTCGCAAAGCAACACAATGGATCCAAAACTTCATTATCCTCCAGTGCTTCAATAACACATACTGTACCCACAGGTATATTTGACTCCACACTCACCCAGAGCGACTTCCTGGTGCCACTACACACACACTCACGCGAAATAAGCCTTAATGATAATGTATGCGGTTCAGTTGGTTTGATCATTACGTTGAACACCCCTCACGACAGCTCTGCATTGACAACAGTTTCCCCTAGCAGAAATAACATTCCACCAAGTTCCACAGTTAGTTGTTCAAGGTCAATTTTGGCATGATGTTGTTGCAAGAAATCTGCTCCTAGGATCACGCCGTAGCCCTCGCTTATCCATGGTACTACCTCCATGCATGCATTAAATCGGACTATCTCTATTCTAAAGTCAACTGTCACCGACCCCAAAGGCGTGACCCCCCTACAACGTGATGGATTTAGCTTCCTTCGTCCCATTGTATTCCTTGTAGCCACTGACACTAGCATCCCTGTGTCCAACAAAATCTTAAACTTTTTAGTTCCGATGGACTCTACCACTGAATATCCCACCTCTACATACGTATTCGTAGCATTGAAATTAAACGAGAACTCATTTAGGCGGGTCTTGGGCCCCCTCTGCCGTTTAACGCTTGTCCACCTCTCCTGTCTCCACTTCTCCATCCTCCCTGCTGCCAACTTCCACCCCTTCCTTTATTCCTCGGTGACTGGGTGCACTGCCTCTGCACATGTCCCGTACGACCACACTTAAAACATTTCACACGCGCTGTGAACACTGTTTGCCTCTCATGTACCCCTGTTGCCATGTCTATTTCCTCACACTGAATTGCCAGTTGAATGGCCAAATACAAATATTTCGAAGTCCCTTCACGCATTTTCCGTGACAAATGCGCCGGTAACCCTCTCAAAAATACATCAAGTGCCCTTTCCTCGGTCTTCTATAAGGAACACTATTCGCTTCATCGCTCCGACCCAACTCGTAAGTATTCTCATTAATTTCCCTTATCCTGTCTGCAGATTTCTTCATCGTCTCCCCCTGTCTCTTTGATATTGCACTTAACCTCTCTCTAAAGTACCGAGCGCTATTCTGTTTTTGTACCTTTGTAAAAGCCCTTCCTTTAACTGCTTAACTGTCGTGCCTTCTTTAAGGCCTCACAACACCTTACATATGTTTTCGCATTAGCCGTTAATCTAATCTTGGCTATATGTAACAACCGCTCATCAGGCCAACCATTCATCACCGCTGAGGTCTCCAAGTCCTCCACAAACGAACGCACATGCTCAGACGCCTTGCCAGAAAATGGAATAATCAAACTCACAGCATCTGGATCAATCTCCTGCATCCTAGGCAACAACGACTGATCAGATGCAGTTTCCCGATCACTTCTAGATGTAAATTCATTTCAGAAATGTGTATTGTCTGCTGTCAATTGTGCTACTTTTCCCAACCATATCCGTACCGCTTCTGGGTCGGACACACCTCACGTTCCTGACTGTGCCATTCTGTTGCTTTCATTTCCAGTTAGTCCCGAAACAAAATATTTAAGTACAAGAATAACCCGACCCCCTACACCTCAGTATCATCATACTCGGTAACGTGATACTCAAACCAATACAAAAGTAATTAAATGCCACGAAAAAAAAATTTAATCTTACTGCCCCAAATACGCTAACACTTATTCTGACAAAAAAAAAAAAAAAATAATATGCCTACGCAAAACATCTACAATGGCCTGCCATGAGCCATAATCAAAAACACAATAAGGAGAGAAAACGTCCAGTACTCAAAAGAAAACTCGACGAAACTCACATCTTGTGAATGCATTGCAGGTG
This sequence comes from Schistocerca piceifrons, assembly GCF_021461385.2. Lineage (NCBI taxonomy): Eukaryota > Metazoa > Arthropoda > Insecta > Orthoptera > Acrididae > Schistocerca > Schistocerca piceifrons. The sequence continues at coordinate 520,180,224 of NC_060139.1, read as the reverse complement.
GTGGCCTTGAACATCATACTGGACAGACGACGTCCGCTATTCTGACACCAAATGTAGTGGCAACTTCTGCCACTGAATGTATCAGGATGATCAAATGTAGCGGAAAGAGGTAGAAGGCACCGTATTGAGCTTTCCAAGTGATTTATCATTTCCAACTACAGTGCCATGTTCCCCTTGGTCTGCGTTACTGGCACCACTTTGCTGTCTGGAAAACGGCTTGGCGTGCAAAGGCTGCCTCAGTGACCCGTGCACACCCTGTGTGTCGGCCTTGTATGCCAACGGAGTTGCAGCGTCATCAGGATGCTATCAGTTGACTCAGCGGTCAGCGTCCCTGCCGACTCAGCAGTTCGGTGTGACCCACAGGTGGCGTGGCTGAGGTCGCGGTGGCAACAAGCATCCACAATCTGGCGTCCGAATCTGCAGCCTTCGCCTCAGGATGCCTCCGGCGTGTGTAGGAAGGCAGGACGACTGCCCACGGTAGCGAGCCGTGGAGTGGCCTGCCACTGGCTGGCTTTAGACCCCGCTTCAGCCTCAGAGGGTCGAACCCACGACCTGCCATGGACTGGAACGCTGGTGCTCCTGAGTGTAGCTGGTGGTGTGACATTCCCCGCCGTTCCGGAGAGCTGCCACACTTGAATGAATCTCGTTAGAAACCCGCACCTATATATACATAGCTGTGCGCCTCTGTTTTGTCATACGCGCCACTTTGCGTCATGTACTCGTAACATGCTAAGCTGGCCTGTGGGCCCCTTTGCCTGTGATATGCGACATGCAAAACGGCTACGTATACCCTTTCAGCAATTTGACAGCCCTGTGACTTCTATTATACTTCGCGACTGTTGGTATGTGTAACTTGTAACCTCCCCCCTCACTTATCGACCTTAATGACAGTGAGAAATTAAACCGCGTGTACCTAATGGAAATTTGGGAAAAGCAATCGTCACCGAAGTTAATCTATCGGTAAAGAGGGAGGAAAGGGTTACATCTAAATGAAAGGAAAAATGCAAATGAAACTGGTGGAAATCAATTTTGAAAAGGGGTAAAGATAATAAAGAAAGTAAATGTGCGGCCGTTACGTTAACAATTAACTAGCGGTAATTAGATATTTGAGATTTGGGGGAAATCACGGTCGCCAGTCCTAAGGACAATTACTATAGTAACTGAAAAAGAAAGGTTATTACACATATAATTAACACTAGAAGCGTGGCAACTGAAGGTTGACACGTGTAGTGTGAAAACTGAAAGTTTGTCAGAAGTAATAAATTTCGCTACACTCTGACTTAATTTAGCAAAAGAATTAATAAAACCGGAAAATCGAAAGTTAATTTAGTGACTGAAGTTAATAGTGAGCTTTCTTTCTGAAGCACATCGAAATCCAGTAAAATACGGTTAGTCTTGGACTACCTCAACAATCATTTCAAAAGCAACTTGACTCTACGCAATTTAGAAACAAGAGATTTAACTTTGAACTTGAATTAAATGATTCTGAACTATTAACAATAGTAAAATTTAGTACGTACCAAGCTGAGCTGCAGTCACAGGTAAGCTAAAATATGCTAACAAAACTCGCACTCTAAATTTGTGCTCGTGTAACCTAAATATTGTAGCCAGCTACTGAACTTTGAAATTAAAGCAGTGAAATCTAATCATATTATTTTAATGCTGGCGTTTGAATTTCAACGACACTCGGGTTCATTTCGGAAAAGGAAGGGACCCTGCTTGGCAATGCAATTGGGACAATGAGCAACAAAGGTTCATGCTAAGTTGCTGTAATTTTGCGAGGCAAATGGAACAATTTGAAAAGCTGAGGTCTGCCATACAGTTCTGAAACTTTACGTGCTTTTAGTCTTCCTAGTTGGTTGATTGAAGGTTTGAAGCCGTCGATCGAGGAGGTGGCGACAGTCACTCATTGTCGGCCGTCGCTGTTGCAGAAGCTGGATGTTGGCGCGCCTTCTTCTCCACACGGTCACCAGGCGAAACGGGCTCTTGATGTGCGCCAGCTAATGCTTCCCGTCCGCGACACCATGTCAGAAACTATCATCGCGAGTCGAGCGCAATTACATGCTGCCAAACCCCGAAAGCGCGGCAACTCGCGGGAGCGTCACACAACACCTGCTCCACTCGCTACTCCCGCCAGACTCCTACTGCTCCGCCCGCGCTCCGCGCGGCAGAGTTAACACTACCAAAGATCCTACACACTTTGAGTCTTCACACGACCTATCGATGTAATCGTTCGATAGCATTTTTCCCTAGGCAAGACCCAGCGTAAAAATACAAATAATATTTACGAAACAAACCAATTATACATCGACATAAGTGCATAAATATAAATATATCCAAACAGTAAAGCAATTACAATATATAAAGAGACAGAAATGTCATATCTTGAGGTAACAAAACAAGGAAAAAAATAATAGTACAATAGATGGAAATAGGAGGATATGCATTTCCGGCGTTACACGTGCCCCACATTGTCTGAGGATGTTCGTGTAACGTAAACAGACTCAGAAAATGTCCCAAAAAAAAGAAACAGCGGAAATGCATGTGCTCAAAACATCAACAAAATTTAGCATTCGTCTAATTAACCATAAACCAATTTGTAGACAATAATAATTGAGTGGAGACACTCCTAATCTTATTCCACTCTGTCATCTTGCACAAAATAAAACAGGTTGACAACATATCAAAATTCATAGAAAACATAGAAAATGGTTTAGCTATTCCAAAATCATTAAAATTCGTAACACTATAAGAAATGGAATACTATTTGCAATATTAATCAGAGTACATGGTCATAAAAACAGGTAGATCAAAATACGCAAATTAATAATTAATTACATAGAATACACATTTTTACATAACCCTTTCATAATTAATATTCTCGTCATGGGAGTCCATTAAACGCTAAACAAGAAAATAACACACATCAGATCGAAAAAACCATAAATATTGACAGTAGAATTCTTTCAGCTGTCCAGGAAGAAAAACAATTCCGCCTTCCGTACTCGCAAGTACAAAGAATGCCGACAGCGGCCCAAGAGCCAACAGCGGCACAAGAGCCGACAGCGGCTCGCCTCGCCAGTATTGTTGCGCCCGCGTGTGCGGCACGCTTGATCTCACTCGCCCTTGTGACGGCGTTTCCAGAACGTCCGTTTCACTGAATTCTTTAGGAAAAACTCACTCCCGAGTAATCTCAAGGAGTCCCTTAATACTATCACAGTGGATAACTCAACACTGTCCATCATCACACGCATGTACTAGCCTGAAACTTAAAACAGCGTCTAAGTACATCGGCAATGACTAGTAAATCACATATTTATGAAATCTTACAGCTATTTACAAAACCATATTTACATTCCTTAATCTACTGTGACTCAGCTGAAAACTTAAACTAGCAGCTTGGATTTTTCAGTTGATTAGATCATGATTAAATTGATTAAAATTAAATTGATTAATCAAAATTAATTACTTATTAATTACAACTTCTTTAATGACCTCTAGGTCAGGCAAAAGCATCGCCACATGGCACATTCTTAAATCTTACACTCTATATCTACATACTGTGCAAATTACCCTATCTGTGGTACTAATCAATCCTTGGTTGGTACAATTTCAAGTCTACAATATTCCGTAAGCATTTGTGTGAGGTATACCAATGACTTTATATGGTCCATTATAAACAAACTTAAATTTAGACATTTCATTGTCTATCTCGCTCGATTTCTCATGAGCTTTTACAAGTACTAAGTCTCCGATTGCAAACTTAGCAAAACGCGCTTTAGCGTCATGACGACGTATGCGAGCATCAGTTCTTAGCTTCATTATTTCTGGCAAACGATCTTTTTTCACACCAATACTAATGTCAATTCGTGGAGGGAATTTGATTATCTCTTCCACTAAACTTTTACTTCTGTCAATGCCGAAATTCCTCACGTCACGGCAGTTCAAATTCATTCCTACATCAATGTCATCTGGCCAGTTAACAATGTGTATAGGCTGGTATTGCCTATGCACACAGTCTCCTGCCTCGTCAAAACTAACTACTATTGTTTTATCTTGTGACATACATGTCAAAGTTTTGCTTTCGCAATTAATCACTGCACGGTACTTTAATAGCCAATCTAACCCGATAATTACTCCCGTAGTCAAGTCTGGCACGACGGCAAACTCTTGTTCAAATCGTGCCCCACATATCTCAAAGTGGACAAAAATCTGTTTTGTGACCGGTTTACTGGCCTTCCCAGTAGCACCGATAATTTTCACTCCTGCTACTGGCATAACTACGATGCCAGGTCTGTCTTTCAGTAACTCAAATATTTTCCCAGATACAGCACTCAATTCTGCACCGGTGTCAATCAACACGTTTAGTTGTAGGTCGTGCATATTATCCGACACTACTATCTGTCTACACTTGTCCTCGACTGTTTCTTTATTTTCCCACAGTAAATCCTCGTCTATATCCATGTCATTCCAGAAAAAACCATCCGGCTTTGATCCCAAACCCGGCTTATCTGGCGGCTTTTTCAGCCTCTTTTCACATACAGTTTTAATTTCAACACGTTTGTCCTGAGGCTTTGTCTGTAGCTTCACCTCCAATACCGAAACCTTTTCCTGTAACTCGTCAACTAGTGAGTGTTGCTTTGCTATCAATTCACTAATCGTCACCTTCGTTGATTCCACTTTGGTCAGATTAATCTCATCCGCCAATCTACCTGGAGGAATGTGTCCAGTAGTCTCTGCAATTACTTCCGCTAGATCTGCGCAACCCACACTGCTATCGTCTGACCGTATAATGTCAGCTCTAACCTCATACACGTTGTAATCTATGTGCTTTTCTACCAATCGTGTCCGGCTATCACTAAAATTTTCGCAATCTTTCTCCTTAATACTCTCGCAATGTTTAAACTGGATGTTCGCGTCGGATGGGTCGGCTACTTCTACCATTACAACTTTCGGTAAAGTCTGCCGGTTAGGGCCAGAACTTTCCGTTACTACTTCAACATTCAACTCCTGCGGGACGAAACACGACGCATCTTGATCGTGCTCCCCATTAACATCAACTGTTTCTGGTAAAGTCTGCCGGTTAGGGCCAGAACTTTCTATCATTTCACAAATACTATCTTCCTGTGGGACGAGACGCGGCAAATACTGCACGCGCTCCCCATAAACACTTCTCCCATACAGACCCCTATAATCTCTTAGTTCGTCGTATAAGCGACCGAACTGCCTTAACCAGACCTCATCCCTCTCTGCATCCCCTCGCTCAATGACGGACGTTTTATCCGACATCTGATCTTCTCTCAACAATTGCGAATCATTCTTAAACTCAATCTCCAGTTCCGCTGTGGGTATTACAGCTGCCACTTTATGATCGATTTCCGGAACACTACTTAAATTGTTCTCACTGACAGCGAATGTATTTTCTACTGCCGTGTATACAGCTGATCTACTACTTGTGGGGGCACTCTTTTCTCTTAACACTGGCACACTCTCCCGCCGTTGATTATTCCACACGGAATTTTCATAACGACGACACCTGGGTCTTCTCCTGTTATTGGGCCGCCAAAATTTCTCCACGCCCGGTCGGCCCCTCACCGGCGCGGCTAATGGTTTCCCTGTCTCGTCCCAGCAGATACGCTCCCCGGATACTGCTGAGGCGGCTGGTCACACCCTCTGGCGTTATTACTATTCTGTGAAGCCCGTATCACGTTAGTATGATACTGGTTTCTGTCATTCCTGTTATTATTTGCATTGTACCGATTGTTATTACGGTCCGAACCATTATTGTTATTGCTGCGGTATGCATTATTCCCATGGTTATCGTTGTTATGGCTGGGGTGGTACCCGTTGTTGTTACCACGGCCTCTACCACTGTCGCGATTATTGCGCCAATTGTCCTCGTCCTCAACTCTTTCCAGGAAATCATTGATTGTCCTGTAATTGCTTCCTACGTAGCGTTTTGTATCATCTGGAAGCTTCTTGTAGATTTCCCAGACTATTTCGGATTCCGTGCGGCGATCATGCAAATATTCCAACTTGCGGATCCAGCCCTCACAAAACTCCTTCATCGAACCGCGCGAATTCGCATCGAAAGGCCTCGATACGACAAATTCGCGCCAGACACTTTGCTGTTTTTGCTCTGACCAGTATTCAGCCAGAAACAAATTTTTAAACTCGTCAAAAGTCAGGTTCGTAATGTTGAGGTTTAAGCCCCAACGCTTGGCATCACCAGCCAGCACATCAATAACCGCATTAATTTTTCTCTCATTAGTCCATGATCTGGGTAAAACTCTTTCACAATTTTTAATGAAATCCGTCGCGTGAATACCGCCTTTTTTCAAGGGGTCGAACCGCTCCTCTTTCGTCAACAATTCCGAACTATGTGCACAGATTGGCACATAGCTCTGTTTTTCTTCAAGTTTCCTTTCTAATTCAGACACCCTCGTAATCACTTGGCAAGTGGTTGTCGCAAGCGTTTCCACTTCCCTCTTTTTCTCTTCGCAGGTATTAGCCTGCTCCCTCACTTTAGTGTCTACTTCGGACACTAAAGCCTTTAAAGTTTCCACCTTCTGTTGATCCTCTTTTTTCACTAATTGAATTTGTTCCGTCACCTTATTCTCGATGATCGGAGCAACTGCTTCTCCTACACTTTTCTCGATTCTGCTAATTTCGGAATCAAAGCGAGTATTTATGCTCGCAATTTCCGCCTGAACGCCTATCATTTCCTGTTTGAGATTACCGATTTCGGTATTAATTACAACAATATCTTCTTTGATTTTATCAACTTTTGTATTAACAACTCCAACATTGTTGTTAACAACATTAATAGCTTTGTTCTGATTGTCTAGCTTTCGTTCAATCTTTTCAGACTGAGCTTCTTGCTTGGCAGACAGAGCTATAATTTCTGCCGATTGACTCTTGATTTCATTAATCAAAACATTCAATAAATCAGTTAAATTCCCGGAGACTACCGGTTTTACTTCCGTAGCTGGTTCCTCTATACATGTTCCCCCGTATTCATCATCAAGGGGTACAGATTTGATTTTCGCTTCCGATTCCGAAACATTTTCTAAAGTTTGGAATTCCATTTCTGCTCTTTGTTGCGTTTCGGCGGTCGCGTCTTTCATGCTAGCCGCCTGCCCCCGAACAATGGGAACCGCCGTGCGCGTTTCCCACTGTTCGACCGATTGTTCCGTATCCAAGTCTACCAAATTTTGGTAATTGTTGCCTTCACTCATTTTAATAATTTTCAATATAAATGACAAATCTCAAATGTAATTAGGATTACTCCCACTACTTATTCTCGCTGACATAACGGCCTGTACGTAACCAGTACTTTGTTACGACATTTGCACCAAAGAAAATTCGTGTCCAGAACAACCTCAAATCTGAAGATTGTCCTGTCACCAGGTCGCCACGTGTAACCTCCCCCCTCACTTATCGACCTTAATGACAGTGAGAAATTAAACCGTGTGTACCTAATGGAAATTTGGGAAAAGCAATCGTCACCGAAGTTAATCTATCGGTAAAGAGGGAGGAAAGGGTTACATCTAAATGAAAGGAAAAATGCAAATGAAACTGGTGGAAATCAATTTTGAAAAGGGGTAAAGATAATAAAGAAAGTAAATGTGCGGCCGTTACGTTAACAATTAACTAGCGGTAATTAGATATTTGAGATTTGGGGGAAATCACGGTCGCCAGTCCTAAGGACAATTACTATAGTAACTGAAAAAGAAAGGTTATTACACATATAATTAACACTAGAAGCGTGGCAACTGAAGGTTGACACGTGTAGTGTGAAAACTGAAAGTTTGTCAGAAGTAATAAATTTCGCTACACTCTGACTTAATTTAGCAAAAGAATTAATAAAACCGGAAAATCGAAAGTTAATTTAGTGACTGAAGTTAATAGTGAGCTTTCTTTCTGAAGCACATCGAAATCCAGTAAAATACGGTTAGTCTTGGACTACCTCAACAATCATTTCAAAAGCAACTTGACTCTACGCAATTTAGAAACAAGAGATTTAACTTTGAACTTGAATTAAATGATTCTGAACTATTAACAATAGTAAAATTTAGTACGTACCAAGCTGAGCTGCAGTCACAGGTAAGCTAAAATATGCTAACAAAACTCGCACTCTAAATTTGTGCTCGTGTAACCTAAATATTGTAGCCAGCTACTGAACTTTGAAATTAAAGCAGTGAAATCTAATCATATTATTTTAATGCTGGCGTTTGAATTTCAACGACACTCGGGTTCATTTCGGAAAAGGAAGGGACCCTGCTTGGCAATGCAATTGGGACAATGAGCAACAAAGGTTCATGCTAAGTTGCTGTAATTTTGCGAGGCAAATGGAACAATTTGAAAAGCTGAGGTCTGCCATACAGTTCTGAAACTTTACGTGCTTTTAGTCTTCCTAGTTGGTTGATTGAAGGTTTGAAGCCGTCGATCGAGGAGGTGGCGACAGTCACTCATTGTCGGCCGTCGCTGTTGCAGAAGCTGGATGTTGGCGCGCCTTCTTCTCCACACGGTCACCAGGCGAAACGGGCTCTTGATGTGCGCCAGCTAATGCTTCCCGTCCGCGACACCATGTCAGAAACTATCATCGCGAGTCGAGCGCAATTACATGCTGCCAAACCCCGAAAGCGCGGCAACTCGCGGGAGCGTCACACAACACCTGCTCCACTCGCTACTCCCGCCAGACTCCTACTGCTCCGCCCGCGCTCCGCGCGGCAGAGTTAACACTACCAAAGATCCTACACACTTTGAGTCTTCACACGACCTATCGATGTAATCGTTCGATAGCATTTTTCCCTAGGCAAGACCCAGCGTAAAAATACAAATAATATTTACGAAACAAACCAATTATACATCGACATAAGTGCATAAATATAAATATATCCAAACAGTAAAGCAATTACAATATATAAAGAGACAGAAATGTCATATCTTGAGGTAACAAAACAAGGAAAAAAATAATAGTACAATAGATGGAAATAGGAGGATATGCATTTCCGGCGTTACAAACTCACTGTAATCCAGCCCACACCTGGCTATAACGTGTGCTCAGATTATTGCACAAAACTAACTTTCCCTATCCTAAACGGTGGTGCCGCTACAACGTGCTTAAATCGCACTCCATCAGGGTGTTTTAACAGTGACATGAACGTAGTTGTCCTGCCGCATCTGTGTGGATCCACAATGCTCATGTGTTATCAGAAAGGAGTAGCCCCTTCTTCTTCTCCTGGTCTATTGTTTTCACGCAGGACCAGTCACTTACAACAAAGTTCTGATGTGTCACCCACCTTGACATGACGTTCACACATCAGGTAATGGCGTGCAGTGGGCTTTTATGTCATCAACTAAGCTACATGATGTATATACAACGACTGAAGATGTTGGTGCGATTCATGATTCATACAGCTTGCTGCTTGTGCAGTTCCATCGGAGTTACAGGGAACAGTGACATTATTATAATTGTTAGGAGAGGTATAGAAAAAAATAAAACACAGTTTGTGTAATATTATTATTCAATAATCATACATTGGATGCAATACATCTAAAAAAAAAAACAGCTTCTTTCTACAGCTTTGTTCCAGTGCAGAATTTACCAAATACAGTTTTCTTGTACTTGTGCAATTCAGTTTGAATTTTTCTCAAACTTGTTGTTTGTCTTTATTTCCGAACTGTATCTATATAATGTCGTAAATCATCAGCATGCAGGCTATTCACTACAATGTCTTTATCCACACTCTGAACATAACGCAACCATCCCTCCAGTCTTTCTAGCACAATGGATAGCACTACGTGTACACTAAGCAAGTTTGTAGTGGTCGATGTTATTGATAGTGACAGGCCACCTCAGCAAATCTCCAGCGGAGGGCAGGATGTATCATACTCTGTGGTCATCTGCTGATTAATGTAGGGCTTTACATTACACAGTTCATCCCAATCAGACTCCAGAAACCTCACTTTAACATCCCTCACAGAATTTTCAATCTCTAGGGCAACACGCCACTCACCCTCCATTGATGCTTCTATATCAATATTTGAGCGTCTTGAGATGCTGACTGGTACATTATAACTTGGACTGAACAGCATTAGAGCACTGGCAGTAATTGGCAATTTCTCATCCGCCAAATCTACACCATGTCCTTCCTGTAACACCAAAATATTCTGGGGTGGCGCATATGTCAGAGACCAGTACTGACTTGCACCATGCGAAGGAGAACCACCAGTACACTTCTTCGAGACTCAGGGGCTGGCTGGGCATATTCGTTAAACAAATTGACAGGCAAGACTGATAAGAGCAATTCGTTGTCCTCCAACATGCTAGCCAGGTGCGCTACATGATCCCACGCTGCTGCAGATGCTGGATAGCTGGTGGCTCCGTTGGTGCCGGTCTGGACACTCTGGAGGTCGCTGCAGGTGCCGGCAAGCTGATGAGTACTGTTGCCGCTATAGGTCCCAACCCACTGGAGGCTGATGCAGGTTTGGACATGCAGGAACCTGCTGAACAAAAAATTAGAAGAAACAATAAGCATCCACAGCCAAAGGCATTGGGTTGAACAAAGACCCGCTAAGTGTGGTAATAGTAGCAATAACATCTAATTAGCATTTAGTTACTCTTCCACTTTTTCTGTGAGATGCAGGCAGATGAGGATATCGGCTGCAGTTAACGCTCCACTGACTGAAACTAGTGGACTGCTCCTTCCGCCTACTGTCATGATCACGTGACCAGATGCAGTATTCCTGCATTTCCACTGGCTCACTCCAGTCTTCAGGTGGGGAGGGGCGAAGGCTGCATTCCTATTGGCTACCTGACAAGTAGCAAATCGAACATACATTTATTTCATAGACATACTGAAGGCGCATTTCGAAAAACGTAGGAACTCCCAGCACTGCTATGTGCACAGGTTGCAAAAGGCATCTTCAAACCATCATGATTCATCACCATTATTTTCTTCTTCCGCTCTTACATTGTCTTTCGTTTCCAATCCTCATGTAGGAAGCTACGCAGGCAGTCCGCAGCTGCGTGTTTGGCACAAGTACACCAATTAAAATCCTCCAAACTCGGATTGCTGTCCCGCCTCTTGCGCTTTGGAAGACTGAATGGAATTTTATGAAAGGTCTACAGCTGCAGCACAAGCATCTATGAACATGAGTTGTGAAATGTAGCTTCAACGATTTGGGAAACAATCTGAACAGCCATCTTGGATTGTTTGCGGATGATGCTGTCGTTTATAAAGTCATCAGAAGATCAAAACAAACTGCGGAACAATTTAGAAAAGAAATTTGTATGATTCGAAGATTGGCAGCTGACCCAAAATAACGGAAAAGTTCGTGATTATCCACATGAGTGCATAAAGGAATCCGTTAAACTTCGGTTACACGATAAATCAGTCAAATATAAAGGCTGTAAATTCAACTAAATACCTGAGAATTACAATTACGAACAACTTAAATTGGAACTCATAGAAAATGTTGAGGGGAAGGCTATCCAAAGACGGCGTTTTATTGGCAAGACACTTAGAAAATGTAACAGATCTACTAAAGAGACTTTCTACACTATGCTTGTCCGTCCTCTTTTAGAACACTGCTGTAAGGTATAGGATCCTTACCAGAGAGGATTGACGGAGTACATCCAAAAAGTTCAAAGAACGGCAGTACGTTTTGTATTATCACAAAATAGTGGAGAGAGTGTTACTGAAATGATACAGTATTTGGGCTGGACGTCATTAAAACAAAGGCGTCTTTAGTTGCTGTGGAATCTTCTCACGAAATTCTAATCACCAACTTTCTCCTCCGAATGCGAAAATAATTTATTGACGACGACCTACATAGGGAGAAACGATCACCATAATAAAAGAAGGAAATCAGAACTCGCACAGGAAGATATTAGTGTTCGTTTCTACCGCGCGCGATACGAGATTGGAATAATAGAGAATTTTGAAGATGATTCGATGAACGATCTCCCAGGCACTTAAATGTGATTTGCAGAATATCCATGCAGACGTGGATGTAGAGTCCATCCCGCTGCATATTCATTATTTGATGAAACATATCCTTACTCATACACTTATCCATTATCTGCAATTTCCAAGCATTGTGCTATGAGCTATCGATGCATTCAACTGCATGACTGCAACTAGTATTGCTGTCCATCTCTTTCTTGTCTGGCAGCAACATCTCTTCCACTAACCACATTGCACAAAGTAAAGACTCAAATCAAATTTCGTTAACATTTCGACAGAACTTTATTTTACGATTCTAATATTGTTGAAATGTGTGCAAGGAAGAACTTGCACTTAAAGAACTCCTTGTCCTCTTTATCTTGTTAATGGTCACCTTTACTGCTCACTGAAACAGTGAGTACCCAGCGACAAGAATGTTGTCGCTGTAGTCTTCAGTCAGAAAACTGGTGGTTTGATGCGCCTCTCCATGCTACTCTATCCCGTTCACGCCTCTTCGCATCCGATTAGCTACTGCAATCTACATCCCTCTGAATCTGCTTCCTGTATTCAACTCTTGATTTGCCTCTACAATTTTTAGTTCTCATCTTTTAGTCAAGTTGTCCTACAATTTTTTGTTCCTGTAATTCTATTCAGTACATACATCTACATGTACATGATATAATAGTCTGTAATTCACGCTTGAGCACCTGGCAGACGGTTTTTCGAATCATCTCAGACTATTTCTCAACTGTTCCATTCTCTAACAGCACGTGAGAAAAATGACTACTTAAATCTCTCTGTACGAGCTCACATTTCTCTTATATCGTATGATGATAATTTCTTCCTATGTAGTTTGGTGACAATGAAATATTGTCTCATTCCGAGGAGAATGTTGGTGATTGAAATTTCGTGGAAAAATCTCGCAGTAACAGGAATGCCTTTGTCTTAACCATTGTCATACCAACTCGCTTATCATATCCGTAACACTTCTCCCCCTACTTCGAGAAAGTACAAGACGAGCTGTACTTATTTGAATCTTTTTGATGTCCTCCGTCAATCCTATCTGGTAAGGATCCCATACAGCACAACAGTATTCTAGCAGAGGACAAACAAGCGTGTTATAGGCATTCTCTTTAGTAGACCTGTTGCATCTTTTCTGTCTTCTGCCTATAAAACATAGTCTTTCGTTCGCTTTTCCCGCGATATTATCTATGTGGTCGTTCCAACTTACGTTATTTGTAATTGTAGTACCTAGGTATTTAGTCGAATTGACAGCCTTTAAATTTGTAGATTTATCGTGTAATCAGAGTTTAAGGGGTTTCCTTTTGTACTCGTGTGGATGATCTCCTTGCACTTATCCTCCTCATTAGTCCACCTACCTAACCTCCAGCATTCTTCTATAGCACCAAAGTTCAAAAGCCTCTATACCTTCTTATCTAAACGCTAGCTGACGGAACATCGCAGGTGCACCAGCGTTCGAGCGATGCCAATAATTTGTGAAGGGTAGTGGCAAGTAGATGACTGAAAAATACAGATCAGTTTGGTTGGGATTACGGTAAACATCACGTACATATAATACATTAACTTTTGTTTCATTTGAACAGATCCGACACTAGTCATTTGTGATGCGTAAAGAGTTAAAAATATTTTAGATCAGTGCTTAACATTGTGGAAAGCCGTCACAATGAATAGAGTTTGCCTCGCAGTTAATGATCCCCTCAGAAAGCATTTTGCTGAAGTAGGAAATCAAACTTTGGTTGCGTGTATAGGAACTGCTCTTTGCGGAAACGCTGATGGGTATTGTAGGAACATAGTCTGAACACACCAGGCTTCCGAAACCACACACATGGCACCGCCACGAGTGAAAAATTTCTAAAAAGAAACAGCAACATATAATATTTACTTACTTATAACTGACATTATACTAAATAAAACGGAGCATTTTCCCCATTTTCTGAGCACTGTGTGTGTGTGTGTGTGTGTGTGTGTGTGTGTGTGTGTGTGTGTTTGGAGGTCTAGAAGTCGCCACCAAAAGTTTTGATGTATATCAGATTCCCCCAAATGGCGAGATTCCTCACAAGAAATTACTTCTATGTAAACAACAAAATCACCGAAAACACGCAGCTTGCATACAGTGGTATTGTAAGGCGTGACTAAAATTTTGTGAAATTTGTGAAATAAAAATTAGAGAGATTAGCAATATCAGTATAATGAAGGAAGCAACTGCCGGCTAATATGAATGAAGGTTACCGGGCTTTATGCACTTCAGGAGCGAACACGTTGTTCTAACGAAAGGTTGAAGACATAGCCAATGGTGAAGAATTTGTTCCATAATTCAACGTCGTCTCCTTGCGGACCAGGTCAGAGAATAGCAACACAGGTAGTGATGGCTTACAAATTGTTGTTTATCGCTAAAGGAACGCAGGTCACGCATTACCGTCCGGTTGTGCGTGCAGCGTACAGACGCTTCCGCCCGATATCGCGCGCTTTCTATGCCGATGGTGCGAAGCCTGTCCACTGTGACCGAAGGAAAAACTTGACGTAAGCCGTGGATGAGGGAAATAAATTCGTCTTACAGGTCACACTCGTCCTCTTCTGGAACGAGCTTGTAAGAGAAATCTACGGGATATCTCGCTATCCAAACGGTTTTCGACTAATTATTTAATTACGACGTAAAAACGTCATGTCACAATGTCAGTGGAGGTATATCTAACTGGTGAGCAGAAGCATATATTCTACGACCAGTGCAAAGTAGTGTGTCAATTGTAGGACTGTCTGCCTATAGGAGATTCTACTAAGACCATCTCGTACAGATGTACCCAGATTGAAACCAACTTCCATCCCTCCAAACACACACACACACACACACACACACACACACACACACAAAAAAAAAGAAAACACGCGCACGCCACTTTCAAATTGATTGATTAAATGTTATCTCTCGTAACGACTTATAGCCGTTACCTGCTATGCGTAAATCGGCGACAACTGGGTTATTCAGAATCTAACAGTGCTATGCACCTTATCATCAAATACCTCGCATTATAGTTTTCATTTCCAGTTAAAACTACCGAATCCTGTATGTCTTTAATTGCCTTTCAAGCTAATTTGTTTGTTCGCATTGACATTGTTGTTTGCTTGTTCTACTCTTTTTTTCCTAGGAGTTGGGTATCCGGTCTTTTTAGAGTCGTGATTATTTTCAGTCAATCGCCAGGCGAGCAGGTAGTTGGGAATATGGGTTCTTAATCGGATTTAGAGGGGATGGCGCTACAAGTTCCAGCATTTACCTCACATGCAAAGGAAACCTCCAGAAAACCTGTCAAGAACCCCACGTCTTTAGTGTGTGTGTCGGCGTATGTGTATTTGTATGTGGGCTGGTGGGCGGACATGAACATCTTTTCAATCTATAATGTTCAAACTGTAGCTAGAGAAATCATTTGAGTAAAGATCCATGTAGATTCAGAGAATTTTCATCCAAATACCAGAAAAGCTAGGAATGGGACAGAGGACTCCTCATGTGGGAATACTTGGGAAGGGGTATCAGTTCTGGGGTTTACCTTACAACCAAGGAACATCTTCTGAAATCCTTGGTCCGAACTGGGTGATGATAACTATTGTTAATCCTAGAACAATGTGTTCTAGAGAAAATGAATTCCAGTGTATTTGTTTTTGAATACAAAGACTTGCTCGACACTTGCAGTGCACCTATATTACTATCCATCACAAGCAACGTGTACTGCATTAGCAACAAATTGTGGTATCGTAAGAAAATTTCATGCAAACAGACTATACATATTTCTTTAATATGCTTCTGCATCCAATTATGTATACCTAATGTTGTTTGTGAAAACGAGACAGATGCCGGATTTGATATTGATTATTTTCAGAAAGAGAAATTGCTAAACTTATACTTCCAGCTAAGAAGAGTTGATGAGCAGAAGCCAGTACTCAGAGAGACTACCCTTGGGCCACGGGTGCATAACGACAACTTCTACTGTACTTAATTGGTGTTGAAAACATTTTGTATTGACACTGTAACGACTCCACCAGTAGGACACTTTCCCCTCATACATGACCGCTTATCCTCCCAAACAAGATTTATCTTACAGCAAGATAGTGCTCTTTCCTACAATGACAGCAATTCGTACAGAATGATCAACATATCAAAGTCGGCCTGGGGTGTCTTCTCACGGTTCGAGCGGCTCCCTCCCGTCGTAGGTTCGAGTCCTTCCTCCGGCATGGGTGTGTGTGTTGTCCTTAGTGTAACTTAGTTTGAGTTAGATTATGTAGTGCGTAAGCCTAGAGACCGATGAGCTCAGCAGTTTCGTCCCACAGGAAAAAAGGAAAAGAAAAGATATCAAAGTACTTCCAGAAGCCCATTATACCCAGACCTGCAGCATAGTGAACATTTATTGGCCAGCCTATGAGATTCAGTATGTCCCAGAAGGTATGGTCAGTATTGAAGGATATGACAGGAACGATCGTTCGAAGCAAAAAAAAAAAAAAATGAGTACTCATGGACTCTAAAACGCATACCTTAAGAGCTAGAGGACTACATCTTCGCTACTGTGAAACACGTATCTCTTACTGAACAGGTGTTCATAGCTCTTTAAGATATGCATTTTAGAGTCCGCGTTTACTAGACAATTTTTCGTATTTTGGCCCACACTATATCCTCCCAAAATACAGAAAGCAAAGAAGTTGCACTAGAAGAGATTTGTCTCACAAAAAGTACTCATGGCTCTGAAGATATGCATTTTAGAGACCATATTACTTACCTTTCTTGCTTCTAATGATGTTTCTTGTCATACCATTGACTACTGACTTTACCTCTTGGGAAATCCTGTGTAGGTATATGTACTTCATGTGTTCCTTCTTGTGTCAATTTACAGAATAACTAACTTAGCACCCGCTGCTTTGCTCGCGTAGATTATGTAGACTGCACAGAATTTTTTTTTTGTTTTTTTTTTTTTTGTTTTTGCTTAGTTGAATTTTGTTGTTGTTCACAAGGTGCAACACCTTATAAACTTTCCACGCCAAATAAGGTCACAGAAGCATGGTCTCTGCCGAATGCGCTTCTCACCATAAAGCGATTCTGGTAGCTGGAGTCCAAGGATTTTGCTAATCATTTTTTTGCGTTCTTGTGGTGGTACACCCATAGAAACTTCATACCCAAACACGTATTTCTTTATAACCAGTTTTCCTGCATTTACCTTAAATTTTTTAAATATAACGAGATATCTTCTTAAAAATTATCATCCCCTATTTTAGCTCAATAGTGGTTTAATTTCCAAAAACTCTGAAACACTTATTTTTCAGTTTCTGACTGAGAAAAACACTACTGGCCATTAAAATTGCCGCACCAAGAAGAAATGCAGATGATAAACAGGTATTCATTGGACAAATATATTACAGTAGAACTGCCATGTGATTACATTTTCACTCAATTTGGGTGCATAGATCCTGACAAATCAGTACCCAGAACAGCCACCTCTGGTCGTCATAACGGCATTGATACGCCTGGGCATTGAGTGAAACAGAGCTTGGATGGCGTGTACAGGTACAGCTGTCCATGCAGCTTCAACACGATACCACAGTTCATAAAGTGTAGTGACTGGCGTGTTGTGACGAGCCAGTTGCTCGGCCACCATTGACCAGACGTTTTCAATTGGTGAGAGATCTGGAGAATGTGCTGGCCAGGGCAGCAGTCGAACATTATCCAGAAAGGCCCGTTCAGGACCTGCCACATGCGGTCATGCATTATCCTGTTGAAATGTAGGGATTCGCAGGGATCGAATGAAGGGTAAAGCCTCGGGTCGTAACACATCTGAAATGTAACGTACACTGTTCAAAGTGCCGTCATTGTGAACAAGAGGTGACCGAGACGTGTAACCAATGGCATCCCAAACATATCACGCCGGGTGATACGCCAGTATGGCGAGTCGAATACACGCTTCCAATGTGTGTTCACCGCGATGTCGCCAAACACGGATGCGACCATCATGATGCTGTAAACAGAACCTGGATTCATCCGAAACAATGACGTTTTGCCATTCGTGCACCCAGGTTCGTCGATAGCACACCATCGCAGGCGCTCCTGTCTGTGATACAACGTCAAGGGTAAACGCAGCCATGGTCTCCGAGCTGATAGTCCATGCTGCTGCAAACGTCGTCGAACTGTTCGTGCAGATGATTGTTGTGTTGCAAATGTCCCTATCTGTTGACTCAGGTATCGAGACGTGTCTGCATGATCCGTTACAGCCATGCGGATAAGATGCTTGTTATCTCGACTGCTAGTGATACGAGGCCGTTGGGACCCAGCACGGCGTTCCGTATTACCCTCCTGAACCCATCGATTCTATATTCTGTTAACAGTCATTGGATCTCAACCAACGCGAGCAGCAATGTCGCGATACGATAAACCGTAATCGCGATATGCTACAATCCGACCTTTATCAAAGTCGGAAACGTGATGGTGCGCATTTCTGCTCCTAACATGAGGCATCACAACAATGTTTCGCCAGGCAACGCCGGTCAACTGCTGTTTGTGGGAGACATTCCTCATGTCAGCACGTTGTAGGTGTCGCCACCGGCGCAAACCTTGTGTGAATGCTCTGAAAAGCAAATCATTTGCATATCAAAGCATCTTTTTCCTGTCGGCTAAATTTCGCGTCTGTAACACGTCATATTCGTGGTGTAGAAATTTTAATGTCGAGTAGTGTAAAATACCAATTTTAGAAATTCTTGCTTCAGAGTTCCCTTAACAGCGACATATTTTCAATCTATCCTTGGCAATGATGAGTCAGTGAATCAGTCAGGCTCTATTCCACCACCTTAGGGACTGAATTCCTAAAAACAATGAAACACACTTTTTTAAACTTCATAGATACAGCTTTGTAAGTACTTTGCTAGTTCTTCAATAATGATTTGTTAGAAAAAAATAATTTCACTCACTATTTTACCCCCATGGTGGCTAAATTTCAAAACATGCTTAACAGCGTATTTTGTTAATTCTGATCGAGACAGTAAATACCGACAGAGCCTTAATAATGACACATTTTCAAAAAGCTTTTCATCCCCTATTTCATCCCCTTACTGGTGGAATTTCGAAATATCTCTTCTTAAACGACGATAACATTATAAGATCAACACCGGCTGAAAAGTGTCTGTCCTTAGCGGTTTGGGCCCGGCGATGATGTGTCAGTGAGTGAGTCAAGTCAGTCAATCGGGGCGTTGTCTTTTGTATATAGAGACGTGTCTGTGTGTGTGTGGGTTTTGGAACAGCTTTTCGATTATTTACTGTTTAGTCCTTTGTTTCTAGTCCCGAAAATGGGCTTGGTTTGGCGCACGCCTGTGTGCTGCGAGTTTTGGAGAGTCACTGTGTGGACACGCGTCTAGCAGGCCATGCTGCTCTTGTGCGTTTGTGGATGAATGTGGTTTATATCCTATGTGTGGAGCTGACTGTATGGCTGTGGCGCGGGTCATGAAAATTTAATAAGTGCCCCGACAGATATTTTGTGGAACCGAAGAAATAAACATAGTTTTTGTTCCACATTGTTCGACTTATATGTTAATCTGAGACCGTCACAGACCTTTCCCGAACTTGACAACGCAGGAAACTACATATGAAGTTCATATTCTCGCTGCCTATGCAGCCTGCACTTTGGGGCGAGGACCAAAATAGTACCCAGCGAGAGGAAAGTGGGGGAGCAACTTACAAGCGTCTGAGGATCCTTCAACAGCTGTATACAACACTGGTTGCATTGTGGATGCAGATACATGTAGAGACTTAGTTAATTCGTTAAAACTGTACTTGTGGTTTCGCTACTCGACATTGAAGTGTAGGAAGTGAAAAGTTAATATAGGATGGAGGGATCCGAGGAGTGGTAAGGGAGTAAGCCTACTCTTAAACAAAATTTCACGACCTTATTTAACACCAACAATTTACATACGGCACACGCAGGTTGAATGAGCACATTCAGTTATTCAGTTAAGCTAACGCAAATTATTATCAGACTGTAGACATAACATTCTATAAAAATAAAAAGGCGCCAAAAAATACGACAGGGTGACACCCAAACCAATATTTAAATCGTCACTGATTAAAGCATCAACTTAACAACAAAATTTATTTAAAATCTCAATTATTTAAGCATACAGTTTAATATAAAAATAATTTAAAGGGGCGTCAATAATTGGGTCACAAGTCGATATTAACAGAATATTCTAAAGGTACTAATAAAAGGATATTTTTGCGTCAAAAACCTTTGAAAAACATGAAAGACCAATTATACAATATAATGTAAAAGGTTATTTTTAAAAAAGGCCAGTTATGAGATAAATCTCATTGGCCAAATTAACCACTGTACTACCAAAATCTAGGTGCCAATAATTAGAATAAACAGTGTACTGTTCCATGGATTTAAATTAAGCATAGGCGGAACCTCAATGACGCAGGTGAAATTAGTACTTAGGTTTAATGCCGAAGAAGATTTGCAAGAAAATTTGCCCTGGTGGCAGTTACATTTGACACCTGTCACAACCGGTCGTTACACTAGTTTTACACAGACAGAAAAAGAATAGTTACATTTTAGCGCTTTGTAACAGGAAAGAATAATGTTACCACAAACATAGTAGCGCCTTGAAATCGATCACATGTCATAAAAGAATAGTTACATTTTAGCGCTTTGTAACAGGAAAGAATAATGTTACCACAAACATAGCAGCGCCTTGAAATCGATCACATGTCGTTTGAAGAAGAAAAAAAAAAAAAAAAAAACAGTTTTGCACATTTAACGCCCCTGATCTGGCCATATAAATTCAGCCATGAATAAACAGCAATCCACGGCCCCTTTGGAAGAAAAGCGCACATTCAAGCTTGAGCCAACAACTATTTATGGCAAAATACTACCCAGTGGTTGCAATAGGTACTGGGACATTCAAACTCCCGAAAGTCACTGTAAGTCTGAAAAAAGTACCGCTTCCCAACTCTCACGGAAAGCAACAAGTTCACGTGCCTTTGGCACAACTCAGTTATTGTGCAATACAGCAGGTAGACGATCGCTAGTAACTTCCGTTACGAAGGAGATAACTGCCACTCACCCCCGCAATAGGAAAGCCTCGACAAGAAC
Organism: Schistocerca piceifrons; assembly: GCF_021461385.2. Taxonomy (NCBI): domain Eukaryota; kingdom Metazoa; phylum Arthropoda; class Insecta; order Orthoptera; family Acrididae; genus Schistocerca; species Schistocerca piceifrons. The sequence goes on along the minus strand of NC_060139.1, from coordinate 520,159,136 downwards.
ATTTGTGGCGGAATGAAGCCTGGTTCCGCAATATCGATTGTTCCGCAACATAAATACAGACAGCCGAAACAAACGACGACTTCGCATGTGGCTACCCAGAAGCGTTTTCTTTTTTTCCCTCTCCGTCTGGTACCATGAAAGCTATTCCCTGTTTCCCTGATGTTTTAACAGGTGTCTCATCATCCTTTTCCTTCTTCTTTCAGTGTTTTCCATACATTTCTTTCCTCGCCGATTCTACAGAAAACCTTCTTATGCTATCATTCCAACTAACTTTCAACATTCGTGTGTAGCATCACTTCCCAAATGCTTCCATTCTCTGCTGTTCCGGTTTCATAACTGTATAATGCTGTGCTCCAAACATACATTCTCAGAAATTTCTTCCTCAGTTAAGGACTAAGATTGATACTAGTCGATGTATCTTGGCCAGAATGCCCTTTTCGCCAGTGATAGTCTGCTTTTTATGTCCTCCTCGCTTCGTCCGTCAAGGTTTATTTGGCTGCCCAGGTAGCAGAATTCCTTAAATTCATCTACTTCGAGATCACCAATATTATATTAAGTATCTCGCTGTGATTCTCTCTCGATCCGTATTATGTACTTTCTAGACTATTCATTCCGTTCAACAGACCCTGTAATTCTTCTTCACTTTCACTGACGATAGGAATGTCATCAGTAAATCTCATCATTGACAGCCTTTCACCGTCCGTTTTAATCCAGCTCTTTAATATTTCTTTTATTTCCGTTCAAATGGTTGAAATGGCTCTGAGCACTATGGGACTTAAAATCTGTGGTCATCAGTCCCCTAGAACTTAGAACTACTTAAACCTAACCAACCTAAGGACATCACACACATCCATGCCCGAGGCAGGATTCGAACCTGCGACCGTAGCGGTCACGCGGTTCCAGACTGAAGCGCCTAGAACAGCACGGCCACACCGGCCGGCTTTATTTCCGTCATTACATCTTCGATGTACAGGTTGACTGTAGGGACGAAAGACTACATCGCTGTCTTGCACCATTTTCCTTCCCAACAGTTCGGTCTTGGTCTCAGAACGTAGCCACCTCCGAACTGGCAGCCATCCAATATCGATACTCTTCACCGCCCTGGCCGACTTTTGCGTATTGCTGGCTGCTAGCAACCTGGTCCCTGGCTATTCTATTCACTCTGTGTTTGTGTGGCGTCTCTGCACCGACCGTTAGCAACAGCGACCTCTCGCGGACTGCCCGATACCTGCAAATCAAAGCATCGCTGCTAAATTACCCAAAAGATACAGATAAGAGCGTGTCAGTACGGATTCAACGGAGTCGTTGTGCGACTGTAGGGGGTCTGAAAAGAAACAGAAATATGTTGACGTCCACTTACGAGTTTAATAGACCGTTCGCCGACCGTATGAACACTTAGCGGTCGAGTACACGACACTCGTGTGAACCGGATCGCCTCCGCGCGCCTGTAGGCAGTTCACGAGAGCTGAGGCCGTTTGTTGTCGTGCGGAACAATGTGTGCCACGGGCGGGACGGGGGCTGACTGAACCGCTCCGCCGAGCAGTGCCGGGGGCTCGTTCTTGTTCATCTCCGGCAGCCAGTATTTACGGCTATCTTGTTCTTATTTAAACCATAAATCAGCGCGTATGGGGCGGCGCGGACCCGGTGGCAACATCCCGCGCGGCCCAGATTACACGTTGCGGCGCGCTTAATGTCAGTCCTCCTCCAGCCGTTGTAATTAGGCTCGTATGACCAGCGCTGGGGCGGCCATTGCACAACGGCGGCGCAGGTAAACAGCCACTGTCGTTATATATATATGATACGGCGCCGGGCTCGGAGCTCGCATCGCATCTGGTGGATATCAAGGTGTTCACTTAGCTCAGCAGCTACTATTATTACCTCACAGTCCAGCAAATGTGAACTGGCGGCGCCAGTCAAAGGTTAAGGCTGAACAGGTTCGTGGAAACAGCAGCGAGATAAATGCGGAATTTATCTCGGACAGCTGTGCTCCAGTTCCGGACAGGCTACGCCGTAACTCGTAGTTTCATCGCACAGAACTGTTCTGGACAGATTCCCGTTGACGTCATACTGTTACGTGCGCAGGTTTCTCTGAAAGGGTCACGCAACGTATTTCAGAATATTTTGTGCTCAGTTTCCTGGATCAAATCTTCAATATCTCCAGTGACTGTCCCTTCCACTGCCTTCTTTGCACTTTTTTGTGTGTGGTGGGCGGACTGCAAAGTTCGGAGTCAGCAAGGTGGCTAGCAAAAGACCTTTTAAGAGGAGTTGGCAACTGAAATGGGCAAATTACGCGCTGAGGAATGCCTAGGAAAACACACACATAGAAAAGGAGGTTACTTTGAACCATCGCTTAATCCAGAAATTTGTTCTATTAATCTCGGAACTATGTAAAGTGACTGTAATTAAAAACATCAAAATCAAATTTCTTAAAGTGGGCTAGTGCTCAGAATAAAATTGTAAATTAATTTTTTTTCTTTAAAAGAATCGTTTTCCAGGGGAAGCAGCAACTTGAGCACAACTAGTTGAATCAAAAATTGCAACTGGATCAAAATTACAAGAACGATTAACATTTCAACAATAAAATTACGTTACAGAAGTAAGAGTCAGAAGAGTACATAACTAAGGAGTAATCCCCAAGTCCTGAAGTATTGCAGAGTTTGCTACATGTAAAACTCCAGAACATAAAACAAGACAAATCAAGTATCAATAACTTATAGTTTACCACAGTTCCACGAGTAGAGAATAGGTTACATACACTCAGAATATGCACCCAGGGAAATAACCATCTAGCGACGTAACCACAGTTTAAACCTGGAGGCCCACGTTGGCAATAATAAAACACAACAAATTTTACACCAATTTTCAGTACAAAAAAGGACACGAATTTAAAACAAATTCCTCGCGTGCAAACTTAAACACTCTCACATTACACACAGCCGGGGCCAAATCAGGTGAAGGCACTTATTTAAAATATAATCTCAAGTCACTGTTCAGTCCCACTGTCAATTCAAATGCAAAAGGAAGTGATTACAATGCTTGTATCGGGACAGTAATACCTTCGATTCCAGGGGATTAGTTTCGTTCTCCGCAAATATGGCTTTAATTGACAAGCGGAAGGCGCCAAAAATTAGTTCTGCCCGTCAGCAAACATGCAGCCAAAATACGGCAAGACCAGTGCAAAATGCTGCCAGACCCCCACAGCCCGAAGAGCTACCACTGGCGCGTAGCACGCCCAGCAGCGCACACTTCCTCGTACAGCTCGGTGCACCCCCCACCACTTGGCTCACATTGTGCTGAAGTTTTGACCGTCTTCCATTTCCTGACGAGAAGCCCTTTTTTTTTACCTCTTACGTTCCCGCTTGTGTTTGTCGTCTGAGTTACCGGCCGTTTTAGTGAAGGACGCACGGGCTGCCGACGGCGTTTTACTTTTTATCCGTCGTAGCAATATGGCGAAGGCCATTTAATTGTTATATCTGGACCTCTGTCTCTATAGCGTATTTTATAGATCTTTCTTCACGTCCCTATTTTTTGCTGTCTTGTCTTCCTTCGGTTGGGATTAATGTGTAGTTGTTTTTAACTCCTCTCTTCGTGTTTTTACGTAGGAGCGTATGACCTCAGTTGTTTTTGCGTCCTATGACAAAACAAAACGAAACTGTACTACTCCAACTCTCCCTCGCTCCGTTTGCCTCTCGGCCCCATAACGCCACCTGGCCACATGGCGCGGCAGTGAACCAAAGATAGATCGACTCGAAACGACCCGCCAAGTTCAGCTACGATAAAAACGTTCAGAGCCCGAGGTAAAGTCGCAGCCGTGCGGGATTAGCCAAGAGGTCTCAGGCACTACAGACATGGACTGTGCGGCTGGTCTCGGCAGAGGTTCGAGTCCTCCCTCGGGCATGGGTGTGTGTGTTTGTCCATAGGATAACTTAGGTTAAGTAGTGTGTAAGATTAGGGACTGATGACCGTAGCAGTTAAGTCCCATAAGATTCCACGCACATCTGAACATTTGTGAAGTCGCAGACTCAGGTACACAGACGGGCATTCGCGTCCATTCGCATTCACTTATACCACGCTCTCCAAGCAGGACATAGGACGACTTTTCAGTGTCGAGAAGTCGCAGCATTGCTTATAGAAGTCTTTTAGCAAGGTGTCGGTCTTCTAGCCAGGAGTCGCTTCCCAGAGGCTAGCAAGTGACTCTTGTTACCTCAGGAGAGACGACATAACATAATGTTCGGTTTAAATTGTCATAATTCTGCGTTCTAATTGCTTCCTACGGTTATTTTCCGTGGAATACGTAGTTCCTCGTCTGTGCCTACGTATCAGGTGTCTCATAGAGCTGTTCCGAAATTTTGCTATGAAGTGTGGCAGATTTCCCACCCGTGCCCTCACGCTGGAGTACTATTCGTTCGAAATGGTAAAAATTGGAAAGAGTCGGAGACTTTTTAACATCTTTATTCGAATTTCAGTGGACGGTACTCGCAATTTCTGTCACTGTCGGACCGCGAGTTCTTTCTCTGGCTAAAAACAGGAAGATTACAGGACGTGAAGAACGAAGAACATTGATAGTTAGATAGGCGACTGAGAGACGAAACTGACTGGCTTGTACGACGATGTTTCCACCTGAGCATAGAGTATAAAGAGAGGCATCAACTCAGAATATCCATCCACTACTACTGCTGCCTTTCACATTACGTTACGAGTAAGGTAAGATGAACCATCGTTGCTAACGCCTATTCCATACGGATACGATGTTGGTTAACTCTCTTGAGGAAACATATATTCCATTTTAATCCTTCACAGCTAGTTAGTTTGCTTTGAAAAGGAGCTATGGAGGTCTACTGACGTTTGATCCTGTTTTTCGGTGTTCTAGTTGTAATTTAATAACAATGCTTACAGTCACTGTTCGTATTCGTGTATTAGTCGCAGAGCTTTGGATTTATCGTGTTGATCCACCTGTGCCGTGGTAAGAGTCCACACATTAGAAGTTGCATTCCAAGTTTAAATTTCAGTTGCCTGTCTCGATGGATAATTCATGTGTTTTCCTTTTCAATAATAAACCTGTGGCTATAGTGACCACTTGTTTCAGTTACAGAAAGGATGATCCCTCCTTTCCTTCATATTTTATGCGCTTGGTGTGGCAGCCATATTATCATGCTTCATTAGTCCAGTCCTACTAATTATCACTGAGTAAGATATTTCAGTTGCGTGACAGGTTTATTCAATTTAATGAATTTGCATAACCATATACGGTGATTCTTTTTTCTGTAGGATACCAGAGATGAGACTTAGGCATCATATTGGTATGAAGGAAAGCACAAACGAAACGCCAGAACACCCATAGCTGTTATTAATGTATTTCTGTTCTTTTGGAATAGACTATTCGACTCTACTTTTCGTTATCTGATAGTACACTTCAGTCAAGAAGACTTAGGCAAGAATAATGTACTGTGTAATGAATCGTTTTATAAATTTCAGGTCTTTCGCCTTGCGAAACGCATTTCAGTACCTTTCTTCTCTGTGGTTGCAGTGTTATCATGTAAGGTGCTGTAGCACTCTTAATCATACGTGGTGACATGAAACACCTGGTTAGTGGCTAGAACGTGCTCAAGTGTCTTCGTCTGTTTTACTTTTCATTTTCAGAAGCCAGAGAGGGGTTGCATTAACGCACAATGAGATATTTATATTTAAAATATGTCGATAACCTTACTTACGTACCACACTGGTCGTCTAAGACTAGCACAACAGGGCCCCTTCGACAAAAAGTATACCTGGAAAATCGTGGTTTCGTACGACCAGAACCATAGTACTAAATATGAAGCTTATAACAGTTTTATTTTACCTCATGTAGGTCATATATAAAGAGCATCAATGCTCAACGTAAATTTTTCGAGCTTGCAGGATTATTCCCGACGTGCTATTCGAATCTGTTGTGACTGGAACTACATGAGTGTACAACTTCATATGTATGTGCTGTTCTGTGAAACTGATGTGAGAAGCTGTGTAATCACATTCACAACACACCACAGGAAGCAGTAAGCACTCAAAGTCAGCATATACATACACATACAGGTTACTGGTTCAAGAAATGAATCAGATAGATTTCTAAATACTCATGCGTGGTAAAAGAGTTGAAGTATGTGCGCCAAAAATGCTGTTTATGTTAATTTTTTCTCCGTTGGGTGGCAAGTAGGAGGGACACGTTCTTGAGCCAGACGTTATGATACGTCTCGCCAACGGAGAGTAACAGGAAATCTATGTGTTTAGGATGCTGACTGCCTACTTTGGAAAAGTAGAGAGGTCAAAATTCTTCAAGCTTCACATTTCCAGCAAAGCTTTTTTTCTCGCCTGCACCCATTCTGGAAACATGAACCGAATAAGTAGGGTTCTGTCTCTTCAATTTTGGCAGGGCTGGGTTTGTGGTGGGAAATGAGATGCCTTCAAATTTATAATGCCCACAGACGTTAGTTGTTTCATATGTATCTGCACAACAAGCATCTTTCGACCAGTTTCTATTGGAAGCCAGAAGTATCAATTTGAAGCAATAGTTATCTCCCTCTTTGATGTTCCGAATATTAATGTATGCTTTTTAAGCAGCAATATCTTCCGGAAGAGGGATGAAACTGGGCCCTCCATTAACTGGATCGAAAACATGCGGGTAGCCGCGCGGGATTAGCCGAGCGGTCTGACGCGCTGCAGTCATGGACTGTGCGGCTGGTCCTGGCGGAGGTTCGAGTCCTCCCTCGGGCATGGGTGGGTGTGTGTTTGTCCTTAGGATAATTGAGGTTAAGTATTGTGTAAACTTAGGGACTGATGACCTTAGCAGTTAAGCCTCACAAAATTAAAAAAAAAAAAACCATGCGAGTACACATCAAGGTGGAGTACATGACTGATGCCTTATCAGCTCCTCTCTTCTCCACATCAGGAAAACAGCTCAGTATGACGCTCTTGGTTAAAGTTCTGTACGACTTTGCAATTGATTCACCCTGCGATATCACGCCATCCTCCCCCCATGCCCCAAATACCAATGGTGCTTTTCTTTGTAGCTGCATCAGCCACTTATTTGGGGGGGGGGGAGCTGGGAGGGGGGGGGGGCGTAGGAGGAGCTGCGTCAGCTCACAGTGCAGAACTGATAGCTGATAATTTCAGGGAGCTCCCTTTCCAGCACTGCTCAGCTCAATGCGTGATGCAAGATCCTATACATGAAATCACCGGCAACCCCAGAGTAGTGTAATACGACTGTGCGATTTACCTGTTCATTAATAAGACAGGCTGTGTGGCTGATACTGGTAGGTTAGGGATGAGGTGATAAGGACGTTGATATTGATGACCGCATCAGCGAAGGGTCAGGCGGCAGTGCTGCTGTTCCTCACGATGATCTGGCCAGCGCAAGTCGAGTCGCTGCAAGCCCACCAGCTGACACGTCTCACAAATTAGGTAATTCCAGGCCATCAAGTAATTCTGAAAAACGCACATCAGAAAGTTCTATAAGTATTATGTTGAAACTAAACACACGCAAGTGTATATAGACAGATACTTAACAAAAATCTACACCTTTCCCAACTGCATACATCCTCGCACCATCTTCTCTTGTGAGAGTCTCACTGGTGGTGTTATTGATGTAGGTGATGTGGGTGGCACTTCATATATGTCAAGCAGTCGTAGAAGCTGCATCATCATCATCACCAACATAACATATATGACTTTCTGGATGGATGCATGCTAAGTATATGTGAAAAAACAACAGTGGCACTCACAATTTATATTTAAAGCACCCTTATATAGAACATGCTGTCATCATCATTGGGGGTGGTATGGCTAACATATGAATATATGGACATATCCACATCATATCCCTCTGATATTGTGAAAGCTGACGGTGGGTGATGAGTAGTGGATTCTGGAGCAGAAACTGCTGGCTAAGTAAGGAATGAAATAAAGACACGTACACATACATAGAGGTATGTTTTATACCAGGGCCAGTTACTTATGGCTCCTGGCTAATACCTGTGGAACTACTCCGAAAATTATAAATCAAACCTAAAATTAACATGTCAATAAATATTTAAAAATAGATACAGACAAAACATTCGTGTTCAACATCCATCTTCCATTAACTCTTCGTATAGTACATTGTCAAGAAGAGTCGACAGTGGAACCCCATCCTTGAAGTGCGACCACTCATTCGCTGCACCACTATCACCAGTACTGATCGTTTCTTGACTAAGTCGGAGATATTCAGTGGTGATTATATGCTGGTGGTGGTTAGGATGTGCATGCATCCAGCTGTGCACAATTGTGTACGAAGAGAAATTTTTTAGCAGTCAAGCTGCTGCTTCCAGCAGTGTATTTCCATGGTAATCACTGTGCACTGCTACTTTCAACACATGTGTCGCTGGTCCTGGTAACAGGCTTTCGCCTAATTTAACAGAAGCATGAGACTGCAAAAAGGTGGGAATTTAAGGAGATGGGACCTGGATAAACTAAAAGAACCAGAGGTTGTACAGAGATTCAGGGAGAGCATAAGGGAGCAATTGACAGGAATTGGGGAAATAAATACAGTAGAAGAAGAATGGGTAGCTTTGAGGGATGAAGTAGTGAAGGCAGCAGAGGATCAAGTAGGTAAAAAGACGAGGGCTAGTAGAAATCCTTGGGTAACAGAAGATATATTGAATTTAATTGATGAAAGGAGAAAATATAAAAATGCAGTAAGTGAAACAGGCAAAAAGGAATACAAACGTCTCAAAAATGAGATCGTCAGAAAGTGCAAAATGGCTAAGCAGGGATGGCTAGAGGACAAATGTAAGGATGTAGAGGCCTATCTCACAAGGGGTAAGATAGATACCGCCTACAGGAAAATTAAAGAGACCTTTGGAGATAAGAGAACGACTTGTATGAATATCAAGAGCTCAGATGGAAACCCTGTTCTAAGCAAAGAAGGGAAAGCAGAAAGGTGGAAGGAGTATATAGAGGGTCTATACAAGGGCGATGTACTTGAGGACAATATTATGGAAATGGAAGAGGATGTAGATGAAGATGAAATGGGAGATATGATACTGCGTGAAGAGTTTGACACAGCACTGAAAGACCTGACTCGAAACAAGGTCCCCGGAGTAGACAATATTCCATTGGAACTACTGACGGCCGTGGGAGAGCCAGTCCTGACAAAACTCTACCATCTGGTGAGCAAGATGTATGAAACAGGCGAAATACCCTCAGACTTCAAGAAGAATACAATAATTCCAAAGAAAGCAGGTGTTGACAGATGTGAAAATTACCGAACTATCAGCTTAATAAGTCACAGCTGCAAAATACTAACACGAATTCTTTACAGACGAATGGAAAAACTAGTAGAAGCCAACCTCCGGGAAGATCAGTTTGGATTCCGTAGAAACACTGGAACACGTGAGGCAATACTGACCTTACGACTTATCTTAGAAGAAAGATTAAGGAAAGGCAAACCTACGTTTCTAGCATTTGTAGACTTAGAGAAAGCTTTTGACAATGTTGACTGGAATACTCTCTTTCAAATTCTAAAGGTGGCAGGGGTAAAATACAGGGAGCGAAAGGCTATTTACAATTTGTACAGAAACCAGATGGCAGTTATAAGAGTCGAGGGACATGAAAGGGAAGCAGTGGTTGGGAAGGGAGTAAGACAGGGTTGTAGTCTCTCCCCGATGTTGTTCAATCTGTATATTGAGCAAGCAGTAAAGGAAACAAAAGAAAAATTCGGAGTAGGTATTAAAATTCATGGAGAAGAAATAAAAACTTTGAGGTTCGCCGATGACATTGTAATTCTGTCAGAGACAGCAAAGGACTTGGAAGAGCAGTTGAACGGAATGGATGGAGTCTTGAAGGGAGGATATAAGATGAACATCAACAAAAGCAAAACGAGGATAATGGAATGTAGTCGAGTTAAGTCGGGTGATGCTGAGGGTATTAGATTAGGAGATGAGACACTTAAAGTAGTAAAGGAGTTTTGCTATTTGGGGAGCAAAATAACTGATGATGGTCGAAGTAGAGAGGGTATAAAATGTAGGCTGGCAATGGCAAGGAAAGCGTTTCTGAAGAAGTGAAATTTGTTAACATCCAGTATTGATTTAAGTGTCAGGAAGTCATTTCTGAAAGTATTCGTATGGAGTGTAGCCATGTATGGAAGTGAAACATGGTCGATAAATAGTTTGGACAAGAAGAGAATAGAAGCTTTCGAAATGTGGTGCTACAGAAGAATGCTGAAGATTAGATGGGTAGATCACATAACTAATGAGGAAGTATTGAATAGGATTGGGGAGAAGAGAAGTTTGTGGCACAACTTGACCAGAAGAAGGGATCGGTTGGTAGGACATGATCTGAGGCATCAAGGGATCACCAATTTAGTATTGGAGGGCAGCGTGGAGGGTAAAAATCGTAGAGGGAGACCAAGAGATGAATACACTAAGCAGATTCAGAAGGATGTAGGTTGCGGTAGGTACTGGGAGATGAAAAAGCTTGCACAGGATAGAGTAGCATGGAGAGCTGCATCAAACCAGTCTCAGGACTGAAGACCACAACAACAACAACATGAGACTGTAAATTACTGTGGTTCTTAAAAGTAGTTGCAAAGTAACCCACAAAAACCATCTGACCAACCACACGATGGAATAGTACGGAATAATACACAGACGAAATTGAAATCGGTCATTATAAAATATAAGAGTATCTTTATAATGAATCACGAAGAGCTGGTGACAATGCACTTGGGTAGACAGGCTCTTCGCAATCAAATGATTTGACGACCAGCAGGAAGAAGCATCCTAAGACATAAAAAGGACCAACTGATACTTTAATTAATTTGACTAATTGACAATTCATTTGAAAATTTAACTATCTGAGGATTTAACCGGTTGAGAAAGTAGCAGATGGAGCAAACTATGCCCAACGTACTGGAAATCCTACCTATTTGTGGTTTAACCAAACTTACCTATCAGATGAGCGAACCAATTGTTTTGAAATATCTGACAATTACCCGAATGATGTTATTAATAAGATGTTGCAAATGCGGGATCATCAGTCAAAATGGTTCTGTTACACATGAGAAAATATGTGAATTGAAGCAGTATCAAAGAGATAAAGAAGTTTCCTTATTCCAGCTCGTACCGTATTTAAACGGAACGACAAGACGGCATCAGATAACAAAGTAAATAACATGCTTGCATAGGAAACAAAGAAAATATTTAGAATTTCAAACACACTAGAGAGCAGGTCCGACGGAGGAAGGAGGGCGAAGCACACAGGAATTCGTTGCCAGGGGCGTCACAGGCTACCGCTATTAGCAACTCAGCAACATTATGTAGTTTGCTGGTAACTCGTAGCGTCGAATCCATCCTTGAGTGGCCTCAACTCTGCTGTCTGTCGATACCGTACCGGTATTTACATGACACGTCGGAGTTAATAGCAAGATTGGGTTAGGGGAAGTCTGTCTCCAAGGTAATCAGAGCATTCCATTACCTGCCACGGCTGCTGGCTGCTTCGCCAATGTTCCTGTTAACAAAGAACGAATTAGCCACAGTAAACGAACGAAGAGAGAATGAACCGCGAGTGAGCAATGAATGAGGAGGAGTACAGTCTCCTGCAGCTTTATAACATAGGTGGTGTGCTTCGGGGCTAAAAATTTAGTCCACCTCACCAACACTGCAGCGAAGTTGCCCTGACCTGCCACTTTGACGTCTGTATGGTGGGAGAGAAAGCGTTTGTTCTCCACGTGTCGCAGAGAAGAGGACAAGTAGATAAACATCTTCCTCGCGAACATAATTACAGAACTTGAGCGGAAATGGATTTTCGTAACTACCAGTAAGTTGGAATTTTTAATTTTAGATCTTTTATAATAATCATATTATTCTTACATGGCTGTCTGATAGTATAGCTTCCACAACTGATTGGTAGTTTAAGAATTTCGCCTATAATTGTTTTATTCGGAGAGATTCGCATGTTATGTTATGTACTTCCTTAAAGTAAGGGTAATCGATCCATGAGTGCGGTCATTATACTCGTAATTTCTTTAGCTGTCAGGATCTGTCGTCGTAATTTATGGTTCAAATGGCTCTGAGCACTACGGGACTTGAAATCTGAGGTCATCAGTCCCATAGAACTTAGAGCTAATTAAACCTAACTAACCGAAGGACGTAACACACATCCATGCCCGAGGCAGGATTCGAACGTGCGACCGTAGCGGTCGCGCGGTTCCAGGCTGAAGCGCCTAGAACCGTGTTGGAATTTAGTTGTATTATTGATTTTTAACATGTTCTTTCGTGATATGGGCTGGTGTAATGGTTAAGATTGCTTCGACAACGTATGCATGAATAGCTCTGGATAAATTTATGGACTAGTGTGGATTTGAAAGGTATTTTAACGAATTTGTTAACTTGAGTTTCCAACGTTTGAACCGCTATTGATGGTGTCTAAATGTGCCACGAGTTTCTTAATTACATTTTTTTAAGTACCTGGTACAACAGTGTAGTCGGTATAGAGGGAGATGTCCTCATCCAACAACTTAGTGAAAGAGAGCTTGTAATTTGCAATCCACTTGCGAGAGTGTCAGATACAACTAGAACCTTGGTGCTTGACAAAGCGTGCTAACTTCCCATCGAGAAAGAATGGATGATGTGTGTCCTGAGTCCACGAAAGTGACCGTGCCAAAAACTTTACTATGTTAGAAAGTAAAGTCGTACGATATTGCTGGATGGGCGTTCCCGAACGGCTGGTTCAAGGGCCCAACTGGGAAGGCTTTCTGCCCTTTGCGCACAGACACCTTTCCTTCGCGAGCTGTAAGCGTTGTATGGTATAGTGTATGTGATAAGTGTAAGTGACTGTAATGGTTGTCTGTTGTGTGGAGTCATGTTTTCTTGTTTGATGGTGACAGAAAGGAGAGGGCGAAAACCGGTGCTGGCACACAGCCTACTTATCCTGAGTTGCCCCAAGGAGGCAAGAGAGCTTAATGTTATCTCTCGACATCAACAGTGTCACATGCCCTCACTTCACGAGACACTGCGGAGAGGTGATCAGTACCTTCACTCCACCACCCCTCCTCCCCTTTGGTGGAAGGGTGTAGTGTGTAGTGTACCCAGCCGGTTATCCATCCAAGTACTAGCCACGACCTGACGAGAACTGGTGTATTCAACAAAATGAGGCCGTTAGTTTTTCAATGTTGAAAAATTCTGTTACGACAGTGTACGGCGTACATGTCACGTACACAGTCCCATTTATCATTTGGCCGTGCCTTCCAAGCCAGCCAGCCTGGTGTTGCGTTTGCGCAGCAGCTGCTGGCTGCCGTTTCGCTGCAGCACCGACGCCCCTAGGGCGCGGCTCCTGGGTGGCACGCCCCTCTGGTTAATGAAGACGGTAGCGGCCAGCTAGCCATTGTTGGGCGCTCATTAAACGCTCGCAGCCACTCGTAACAGTCCGCCGGCCGGCCACCGGCCATTAGTCGGCCCTCTGGCCCACACGCCGCCATGTTACGCCTGACGCCGCTCATATTTCACGGCCACCACCATTCACATATCTTCCCTAATGAAAGCATTAGTCCGTTGTGATCTGGAGCACGTGGGACTTCCGCCCTCAGCTCGCCCGTCCTGTAGCAGACTTACCTTTGCCTTTCGAGCAAACGCGAATAGTATGGTGGCATTACTGACCGTAGCCAGTCTAGGTGGATATCCTTGATTACGTAGTGCTGTACTCGAAGAGATCTTATGGATTGGTCGTCATGGTCCTAGTGCAACGTCTTTCAAAAGGTGGTACGAATACATCTATTAACAAGGGAACAACGCAGTAAGAGGTTCCGTGAAACCGAGGGAACAGGAGACAGCTCAATGGTCTCAGATAAATAGTGGAGTCCACCATACAAGGAAATGTTACGCATCTGATACTGCACACGTAAATGTGTCCGTCTATAGCAGTGAAAAATCAAAGCTCAGATTGTCTGGGAACAGTACTTCATTCAACTGTGTCCAGACCCATGATGTTACAGGGCTGAGACAAGGAAGTGTGGTGTCACCATTATTATTTATAACAGTGAAGGATGAAATTGTGAAAGAGACTAAGCAAGCTCATAGAGTGTGTTACTGCTAGTTACCGATAATATCGTTGTGTGGAGAATCAACAGTAGGGATGTACGAGAGCAAATGGACATGTTAAATGAAAAAGTCGAGAGATACGGAGAGCTGTATAGTATGGATAAAAGCATGGTTAGTGTGGCAATCGATGAGACAGAGAAGACAAGAGACAAATTAACATTGAAGGACAGGATACCGAAATTGTGGATAACTTTAGATATCCAAGAAGTCTTATAATGGAAAATGCAAGAACGGAGACAGAAGATAGCAAAAGGATGCGCCACAGAAATGGATTTTACCAGTGTGTGAGGGCCTTGGTATGGGGACAGGAGGTGCCAATAAAGAGTAAGGAAGTGCTGTACCAGACGTACTTTGCATACATACAGATATATGCAACTGAGGGCTGGACAATGACAAGAAGAGAGGAGAGTAGAATCGAAGCCATTGAAACGAAATTCCTATGAAGCATGTGAGAAAAAACGAGGAGAGAAAAATGAGGAGAGACAGAGGGGAAAAGAGGATAGTATGAACAAAATTGAGATAGAAACAACTGAAAAAGAAAACTGACAAGAATGGGTTAAAACCAAAAATGTAAAGAGAATGAAAATGGAAGTATATCAAAACGAATAATGGAGTCAAGTTTGATGACAAGAATGAGACGTAGAGAAATATTGTTTGACTCAATGAAGACTAATTTATGAAGCAGGAAACGTAACTGGAACGAAATAGGTATAGAAGGAGAATCGTGGAAAGACAGTGGAAAGTGAAGAAGTACCATAAATGTGGCAATCTGGCCTGATGTTAGATAAAGTGGATTCAGAATGTGGCAGTACCTCTTTACTGTAATAGTAAGGTAATACATATACACATAGCTTCATTATTATAGTACTGCTATTGTTATCAAGAGTTTTACCTGCTTAGCGTATCTGCTGGTGGCATGTGGGCGAACTTGGTCCAGTGCTTAGCTTTCTTCAGTACATTTCAGCATTTGCATTTTCATATATCGTGATGAATCAAAGAGCTCTAAAGATAATGGAAGATGATTCACTCATTCTTCAACAGAATGTTTCGACTGTATGAATGCGCAACCATGTACACTTGAAATTAATAATTTCTATGTTAATATATCATAGGATTATTTTATAAGTAATCAGACTCTATACTTGTCATCAGTATACGGTATGTAGTTCTTTCCTATATTTGAAACATCAAAATATCGTTTTGTAAATTCTGTTTTCAAAGTGCAATACGAAAGATATATTTCTGAGATTTAGCACTCCTCAAAATTAAAACGTTCTTCGTATGTGTTTACATCTACATCTGCACCTACATGGATACTCTGCAAATCACATTTAAGTGCCTGTCAGAGGGTTCATCGCACCTTCACAATTCTACATTACCCCAATCTCGTATAGCGCCCGGAAAGAACGGACACCTATATCTTTCCGTACGAGCTCTGATTTCCCTTATTTTATCGTGGTGATCGTTTCTCCCTATGAAGATCGATGTCAACAAAATGTTTTCGCATTCGGAGGAGAAAGTTCGTGATTGGAATTTCGTGAGAAGATTCCGTCGCGACGAAACACGCCTTTCTTTTAATGATGTCCAGCCCAAATCCTGTATCATTTCAGGGACACTCTCTCCCATACTTCGCGATAATACAAAAAATGCAGCTCATCTTGGAACTTTTTCGATGTTCTCCGTCAGTCCTACCTGGTAAGGATCCCACACCGCGCAGCAGTATTCTAAAAGAGGACGTACAAGAGTAGTGCAGACAGTCTGCTTAGTAGATCTGTTACATTTTCTAAGTGTCCTGCCAATAAAACGCAGTCTTTGGTTAGCCTTCCCCACAACATTTTCTTTGTGTTCCTTGCAATTTATGTTGTTTGTAATTGTAATTCCTAGGTATTTAGTTGAATTTATGGCCTTTATATTTGACTGAGTTATTGTGTAACCGAAGTTTAACGAATTCCTTTCAGTACTCATGTGGATGACCTCACACTTTTCGTTATTTAGGGTCAACTGCTAATTTTCTCACCATTCAGATGTCTTTTCTAAATAGTTTTTTAATCTTTTTTGATCTTCAGATGGCTTTATTAGTCAATAAACGACAGCGTCATCTGCGAAAAACCTAAGATGGCTGCTCAGATTGTCTTCCATATCGTTTATATAGATAAGGAACAGCAAAGGGTTATTAGTTGGCTACATTGGATTAGTGACTGTGGATTAGATGAGTTGGTCTCAGGGTGATCCACACATTTGAACTACTATCCAAAGAGCCGGCAGAAGATGTAGTGTCTCCACTCATGATGATGTGAGGATCCCCTGCACTGACTTTATTGAAATTCACATCACAACTGTGAGCAGTGTGGTTTATGTTAAATTAGCAACTGATGCTGCATCTGATGCAATTTTGGAGAAGACAAGGGACTTGCTAAAATTCCGGCATTTAGTTGGCTACATTGGACTAGTGACTGTGGATCGGATGAGTTGGTCTCTGCATGATCCACACATTTGAACTACTGTTGAAAGAGCCGGCAGAAGATGTGGTGTCTCCTCTTATGTCCTATGAAATTATTCACAGCCACATCATGGAGCAATCAGTACAATTCACTACCTACACTGTACCGAATGGAGTGTGGAAGGTGCTACATAGGGGGATGCAGAGCGATAATCATATATGACAGACAGCTGGAGATACGCTTGGGTCACAGGAAAGAGAATTCAGTAATGGATTACCCAGCTCCAATTTGCAGATCTGATGCCTTGCAACAGCTGGCCATTTTAACCTCACGCTTACATAGCTGTGCTCCAGACAGATCCCACACAGATACATTAGCCTGACCATCCCCAGGATCTCCCGCAAATGGTGATGTCAAAGCAGCATGAGGAATGGTGGGTGGCACTTACCACGGCCCCCACTCCCGGTCCACCGGCTCCAGCGTAAGGTGAAGGGGAGCCCCATGGTGGAATGGAAGTTGATAAGATTGTGTCCATGGCTGTCTTCGGGCCTGAGCGTTGGGATTCACTTTAGTCATATGACACAGCGAAGCACTCTCGGAAAGAGCGGTCTACAAACATGCATAAGAAACGAAAGTTGACCTCAGCCAGTGCGCCCAAGACACAGTCTCGAGCCGATGTGAGCTCTCACCACAACGATGTGCTTTCAAATGATGCCTTCACGGCGGGTTGTGATGTGTCCTTCCACCGGGCAGGCCACCGTGGCTCATGTCAGACGTACAGTTGTTGATTGCCGGCCAACGTGACGAACGACGCTCTGTTCAAAATGGTTCAAATGGCTCTGAGCACTATGCGACTTAACTTCTGAGGTCATCAGTCGCCTAGAACTTAGAACTAATTAAACCTAACTAACCTAAGGACATCACACACATCCATGCCCGAGGCAGGATTTGAACCTGCGACCGTAGCGGTGACGCGGTTCCAGACTGAATCGCCTTTAACTGCACGGCCACACCGGCCGGCACGACGCTCTGTCCTGGGAAGTATTCCCGCAGCCGCTACGTCCCATTGGGGAGGTATCTGAAGACCTTGCCACCCAATGGCCCTGGGGAATGATATTGTCGCTGAATCTTTGGCCGAGGATCCACAGGCAACTGCTGCCTCGGTGGTGGCACAAGAATGACAGAATTTTTTGTGCAACGAAGAGGCGGCTCGGCGTAGTTGATCTGCTGCTGCTGCTGCTGCGATTAAAACTCCTCTCCCCTGTTGTTATGAACGTTCCACTGCCTACGGACCAGCTGCAAACCTACAACATTGCCTCCACTAATCTACACGTGATCGGCAGACGTATCAAACTTCAACCGCTGAGAGATATGCCAGTGACAGCGGGAAGTTCGACTGTAGATCTTACGAGACTTCTATGGGTTTACTGCTGCAACTGGAGGCAGTGAAACTATTGACCTAGGGAAAAATGGAACAGAGCTAGCCTGCGTGAAGTACTCGGCGTCGGCAGGGAGACTTTCGTTCGATATGCAGGGGAGTCGAGTTATTTATATCTATGTCCCTTCTGGGACAGATAAAAGGCGGGGCCGATCACGCTTTTATGCAGAAGAAACTATGTCTCTTTTCTTGGGCTGCTATGACCACATCGCTATTGGCCGGGTCTTAAATACTATGCTGTCTCAGAAAGATCAGTATCAAGCTATGTCATGAACTGTGTCTCTTGGTACAAAACCTGTGTCTTGCTGATGTTTGGGAGGTATTACACGGTGATCACCCTGGCTTTACTTATGTGAACAGCCATTCCGCTAGCATACTCGATCGCATCTACGTCTCCCCTGGCATTGCTATATCCATTCAGGCAACGGAGCGATGGCGCACGGCTCCCTCAGGCACAGTGTGTACAACTGCATGGTCAACTTCCGGAGCCAAACGGTGTGGAGAATTCGGGGATTGTGGAAACTGGATGTGGCACTCCATTGGGATCAGGAAAGTACGCAACTAATAGCGGGTTCATGTGAACGTCGATTGCTAGGGTACACGTCGCGGTTCTCATGGTGGGAATACGTCATTCCATCTTTACTATGAGCGCTGGTTGATTACGTAGGGAAAAATCTCTCTTGCACCGACAAGCGACGGACAGCTGTTATGCACTTCGGTTACTTACGACGTTAAAGCATCCCCAGAAGACGTGGTCGGCTGACAATGTAGCTTTTTACGCGTTCAAATGTCGGCAGGTATGTAAATGATCGGATCTGAAATTCTCCGTGACGGGTAGAGCGACCATCAAAGTGTACTAGTGCCGTGCAAGTTTGGTGTTGTTACAAGGCCTGGTAGGGTTTTTAAGGGCGTGAACAACGTCAGATGCTGCAAAATTAGCAATTTTATAACGCTGCACAGATAACGCAACTGAAAACACTTTCTTTATTATTCCAGCGCTTTTCTAGAAAAGGAGTACTTCTTTTCGAAACAGAGTGGAAAATTTAGAATCTTGCAGAAATCTTAATGGACTCCTTCAGTGAACCTCCACGATTTATCTCTTACTACATGCTTTCGAATATGGTTGACTCTTTGATTGTAGGACTTCTGTGTTGATACTGTGGCATACAAAAAAAAAAAAAAAAATTACGTTCCGTTGCATTTTGGCTGCCGGTGGTTTCGGCTAAACTTATTGAAAGAAAAGTTCATTAAGAAGGAATCTGCTTCCCAATGTTCTGCAAAACTGTACTTATTTCGTCACTAACCGGCTTTCGGCCTCTCAGGCCATCTACAAGTGACAACCTGGTTAACAAACAGAAGTAAACGTAATGTGCAATTTACACAGATTTAATTAGCACAGAAGACACAAACATGACAGTGTCTGGATACAAAACATTACTATAATTACATTATATAAAAAAAGGGTGAACAAAGTTTTTATGTGGTGATACATTTAACAAACAATGAGAAATAGGATGAATTTCCAGTTTGTGTCTAGTATTTGTAACGAAAACTTAATTTAACAATGGGGAAAATGGAAACTGAGTCTGGTCATTTAATACTAACCTGGCATTCTGTGTCATGTCTTTGTTGATATCCAGTACTTCCGAGAGGCAGACCTTTCCTGCGTTTCATGACAGAAAGTAAAACTACACATTCTACATCATACGAATGGTTTTCTACCAAAGCAAAGGTCGAATCTTTCGTCCTTAATCGCTAGCTTCTCTCACGTTGACGCAGCATAATTGCCGAAGCTCTGCTTGATCGACAAACAAACTTACTCACACTGCTTTCAAGTTTCTTCGCTGTAAACAGCACCTCTCCGTTCCGATAAAGCGCGTCACCCGTTTTTAATATAACGCTCTTTAATGAGTGAACTGGGAGGAGCCCGATGCCAGATGATAGCCCCACGTCCTGTAATAACGACAAAGGAGCCAAAAACGAAATGTCCCTTCATGCAGCACACATATCAGTAAACGTCATTATAGTGTTATTAGTGAAAGACAATAGACATTTCTGGTGTTAGAACAGGAACAAAGAATCGGAACCTTTTCGTATTAACAGCTGTATATTACCGAACTGGGTGTGTGTTTGTTTATCTTATCTGCACTATTATAATTTTTACTTTTGTAAATTTAATACTGCATGCTTACTGTTGTATACGCAATATGAAATATGTAGGACTCCTGGTTAGGTGTAAGAGAGGGCCTGATGATTCAAATCCTGCTGCAGTAAATTCATCAATAAAAAACACTTCCCTCCCACTGCTGAGAGTATAGCAGCAGACTACAGTCAGTATTAACTTATCATCCTATTCTTTCAAGTTTTTAATGCAGCACAGGCGCAGGCGCGTCTACTGCTGGCTACAGTTGGGTGAAAAGTTTTAATTACAAAATTGTGGATGCATGTTGTCTATGACCAAAAGAGAGGCCAACAATAAAACACCTCGCTGTCGTTTGTCCCTCCACTGCATTAAGTACCATAAGATCCTATAATAATCTATGATACCTACATATACCATGGCAGTGAGCTGAAATTATCACAATTTGCTTTTAATTCTTGTAGAGTTTGTGCCAGACATTGTAAATCCATCAATTCAGAAGAGGTCAGACTAGGCTATCATGCTATGTCCCTACATTCCACACAAAAATTATTTAATTCGTCCCATTACAAGATTTAAATTACTTAAATTTACTTTCAAACTGAGAATACGTTTAGACATTAACTGTACAGTTGATTACTCTTATCTGCATGTCAGCGTTGCGTTTTATTAGAATACACCATAAAACCGAATGAGCATCAGAAAACAAACACTCTCCACATTGAGGTTCCGAGTATGTTTTTTCCGAGTACATACTTGTTCAATGTTCCATTACTAGATACAAATCAGTATCCACCAAAAGGTGAGGGCAGGAGGGGGGGGGGGTGAGGGGGAGGAGGGAATCCTTGAATTCACTGCTTAAATAATTAGCAAGATTTGACGAGATCTGGAAGAGTGCTGCACTTCATCATGCCATTCCTGTAAGAAAGTCAAAAAGTAAAGCACATCTTTGAGACCATCCCGAAATAGGTAGTAGACAGTGAGACGGGTGTTAAGATTACTCAAAACCCCCAGTTGGGAAACGGGGCCAAAATTAGTTGGTTACTGTGGAGTTGCAATTTACAATTTCTTTATTGATTACTTCAACCATTAAAAGTCATTTTTTTATCACTTGACCAGGAACAGATCCAAAAAAGCTAGTAGGCATGAGTGCCTTTTCAAAACTATTTACTATACAGTTAACGGCCAAGCCATTTTGCTTAAAACCGGCTTTGATAAAACATTTGATAACAAATCACAATTTTCCAAGTAATGAAATTAAAAACTTTACTTAACCGTTAATAGCCAAGCCATTTTACTTAAAACAGACTTTGATAAAGCATTTAATAAAAAATTGAAACTTTCCAAGTAATGAAACAAAAAACCACCAATTTGCATACAATTTCGCTACTGAACATGTAGGGAGCCAACTTCTTTTAAACTTTGGCACAACAAGATATTAAATTACAAGGGCTCGCTTACAGGGAGGCAGAACTAGCATTTTCAAAGGATGCCAAGTAGATTAAAACAATCAAAGTAAAGATAGTCATTCACCTTTTACAATAACTAACAATTTCAATGCCAGGTAATTTTAAAAACCCACCAATGAAAGGCAAACTTAACCTTTTTAAACAGTGGTAAAAAACAATCAGATTAAAATATGCCATTTAACATTTTGCAGGAGCTAACAACTTTAATACCATGTCCTGCCACCAAAATGTCCTGGGATAGAAATAATTAACCGACCGGGTGTAAGGGCGGCCACAATTGTCTCCCGAAGGATGCTCAGGCTAGAAGCGGACTAACAGGTCCGCAACGGCTCAGATTCAGCAATCACATCGACCTCACACGAGGCCACGGGGAGGAGGAGGAATAAAATCAGGAACCATAATCATTGCCCAAAAATACACTTCCTCCCAGGCAGTACTAATAAGAAGCAGAAAAGATCACTGTCTATAAATACACCGGCGACGAGGACTGGAAATCCGAACGCAGGAGGCCACAAGGCAGAAAAGACGCTGATTGCAGAAACCAAAATTCTTCAGTTAACATCTAAACCTTTAACCAACTTAACTTGCAGTTTATTAGAGAAACAGAAGGTAAACTCCGGTGCAAAGATTCCTCACACCCGACCGTGTACACGTCGCCAGCGTACCCAACTGGGCACAGTCACGCAGCCACGCGCTCTGTCACCGGAGCCCTCGTCTTCTCTGCACCCACGGCGGCGAAATACCACTCCTCAGGTTAGGCGAGTTACTTGTCCATCATCCCCGCCTCCAGACGGAAAATTTAAAGACATCCGTTGCCGCTCCCTCCAAGTGGTGACTCGGAACCACAGCCGTGGCCCCCGGGTGCTCACAGCAAGAGCATACAGCCTTGTCCCGTCAAATCGTCCCACTCGTCTCGCACCGCCAGGATAGACCACGCGGCTTCTCGGAACAACAGCCAACTCTCCACCGCCACGCCACGCCGTGGTCTCCTTGTACGACATTCTCTCATTCCCGATTTTAAAAACCGACCGACCGACTCGTTACCGCTATGCAACCAACCGGCCATCCCCCCAAAGATCTTATTCCCTTACACAAGGCTAACAGGAAGCAACGACTCGAAGATCGATAAGACCAGACACGCCGCCAGAGGGGAATCTCAACAGAATCGTACGCAGCATAACGATAAATATGAAAGAATCAATTAACGATGGACTGGAAGGACTCAGAACAATCTTTACAGCGCAGTATATGTTGAGAGCCGACACACGGCTCAGACAGAAAGTAGTTTGACCCAGTGCATCGCATGTGTCTTTGATTGGAGAAAGTTAGTCCCAACCGGGCGAAGGAGCCTTCTGGGGCAGCATCTTCCATACATCGCAGGATGTCCTTATTCCAGGCGATGTTTACCTGTGTCGGTCACACGACACTGCATGAGCCTTGAGGAGTCAGACAGAGCAGTGTCTTGCAGTCTACGTATTGTCGGAAACTTTTCGTCAACCATGACGTACAAGGTGGCACGTATCTCCGTCGCGAAATATTGCTAGTGAATCGTTCTCCACATCATAGGCCATGCCACTTCTGAGTCTCTGAACCACATTCCCAGGGTATTTCGTTATCAATAGGCCGGATATATCAAGCACTGTACATGAGACATTCGTATGCACATGGCTGTAATCAAGGAAGGAACTTCTGATGTGAGTGAATGCAGGCAGCATGGAGGCGCCAGTTCATGAGACCTCTGAAACTGTTTACATGATGGGCCCACATCTTCAACAACTGGAGTATTCAGTAGTATCTGCGCAAAACGAGGTATCAAGGTCGCCGTGTGGGTATTAATGAAGGCGACCCTTTGGATAATATCTAAAACTTGGAGGAAGTGGCTTCAGACGCCCATGCAGAGAGCTTGTAAAAGGCGTTGATATTTCAGTTCGCCGTCGTACGGCGGACATCCCTCATAAACACGATACACAATCACCAAATTGTATCAGTCGTTTGCAGCGGGGCCACACTCCTCTCCTGGATCCCTCTGCCGATTTCCATGCGACGTGACCTGATGATGTTCATCTTGCTGTCTGCCGCGTTGCCGTACTGCTAGATCAGTCCTACTGCCAGCTGGATCTTTTCAGAATTGGCGAAAAAGACTAGATAATTTCCTTAATCACAGCACTGGAAATTATGTCCTCTCAGCGTGAGCCCGAAATATGTAGTTTCAGCCCACACAGGAACGGCTCTATCGCTATTGCACAGAAGATTGTGAAAGACCGAACGTAAGATAATGTATCCTTCCACCCTATCATTAATTATCACCCTCGACGAGGCTCCAAGCAGAATGCACATGATCACACAGGCAAAGGCGTCAGGGAAGGCCATACGATCCATCATGGCAGCTAAGAAAGGGTGGTCCATTTTATCAAACGCGCAATCTAACTCCACGGAGACCAGGGCATGGTGAAACCTTCAGGCCTATGCAAGAGCGATCAGATCTCGATAGTCGCTAAGGGCTGTCTGGATATTACTGCCCTCTGCCCACTTCCAAAGACATTTGTTCATATGAAATAACTCAAGACACATCGCCGAGTTTCTGGAAAGATGTTGAAATCACAACTGAAGAGGATGATCAGGCGACAATATTCAATCCATGTGCATCGACCTGGTTTGGGCACTGGAATAACGAGACCGCCACGAAAGCCGGTGGAATTGAGGCCACTAATGACAGAAATTCTTGGTATATCTCCTTCCATCACAGGACCATCAAATCCTTAAAGGGCATGTAGAATCCCAAAGGAAAATCGTCTGGACCTGGTGATATATAAACTGGCCCCTTGGCAAGGACATCCGTAACAACATCACCCGTGATCTCCAAAAGTGATGTCGACATCCTCTCCTCAAGTATGTCCGTGAGGGTCTGGGGAGCTGCCGCTAAGGTCACATAATGGTGTGCGCTTCCTGACATGTAAGCGAAAGTGGTCGGCTAACGCACATGCTATGCCTGGATCGTCACCCTACTACCGTCTGGGAGATCCATGGTGTTTTTTTTTTTTTTTTTTTTTTTTTTTTGTGGTTTTAGGGCGCACAACTTCAATGGTCATTAGCGCCCTGACTACTCTAAGAATGCACCGCGAGGCACAAGTTGACCACAACAACTAAAAGGGAAAACACGATAAAAGACAGACTGACAGGCATAGGATTAAAAAACAGCATCATCAAATGTCCTTAGCAAGGTTTGTCAAATTGATAAAACGAAGAACACGAGCAGCTGCTCGTGGGTCATCCGCTAAAATGGCATCGAAAGTATTTGGCAGGTTAAGATCGAGGCGCAGTGTGTTAAGATCTGGACAGGACATTAAAATGTGTCTAACCGTCAGCAAGTGCCCACATGGGCAGAACGGCGCCGGCGCAGCCGTCAGCAGATGGCGATGGCTGAACCGGCAGTGTCCAATTCTTAACCGGGCTAAAACGACCTCCTCGCGCCGAGAAGGGCGTGAGGAGGACGTCCAAGCCACGGGAAGAGGTTTTAAGGCCCGAAGCTTGTTGTCGGTAAGTGCAGCCCAATCGGCATGCCACAGAGATAAGACGCGCCGACAAATCACCCTGCTAAAATCGGACGAAGGGACGCAACAAGAAGCTGTCCGAGGCTGGAGGACCGCAGCCTTGGCCGCGGCATCTGCAGCTTCGTTCCCAGGGATACCGACATGGCCAGGAACCCACATAAAGCTAACTGGAGAACCGACGTCCACCAGCTGCTGAAGAGAGCGTTGGATCCGGTGTACGAAAGGGTGAACCGGGTACGGATCACTGAGGCTCTGGATGGCGCTCAGGGAATCTGAGCAGATGACATAAGCAGAATGTCGGTGGCGGCAGATGTAAAGAACAGCCTGGTAGAGGGCAAAGAGCTCAGCTGTGAAGACAGAACAATGGCCATGGAGCCGGTACTTGAAACTTTGTGCCTCGACAATAAAGGAACACCCGACCCCGTCATTGGTCTTAGAGCCATCTGTATAAATGAAAGTCATGTCGATGAACTTCGAACGAAGTTCCAAAAAACGGGAGTGGTAGACCGAACCGGGGGTGACCTCTTTTGGGAGCGAGCTGAGGTCAAGGTGAACGCGGACCTGAGCCTGGAGCCAAGGTGGCGTGCGGCTCTCGCCCACTCGAAAGGTTGCAGGGAGTGAAAAATTAAGGTGTTGAAGGAGGCGACGAAAGCGAACTCCAGGGGGTAGCAGGGCAGAGACATACAACCCGTATTGACGGTCAAGAGAGTCGTCAAAAAAGGAACGATAAGACGGATGGTCGGGCATTGACAGTAGCCGACAGGCATACCGACAAAGCAGTATATCGCGCCGGTAGGTGAGTGGCAATTCGCCAGCGTCAGCATGAAGACTCTCTACGGGACTGGTATAAAATGCTCCGATCGCAAGTCGTAAACCCCGATGTTGTATGGAGTTGAGGCGGCGTAAGATGGATGGCCGTGCAGAGGAGTATACGAAGCTCCCATAATCCAGCTTGGAGCGGACGATCGACCGATATAGACGAAGTAGGACGGTTCGATCCGCTCCCCACGACAGACCACTGAGAACACGGAGGACATTTAAAGAACGGGTACAACGGGCGGCCAAATATGACACATGTGGAGACCAGCTAAGTTTCCTGTCAAATGTAAGGCCTAAAAATTTGGTTGTCTCCACGATTGGGAGAGCAACGGGACCGAGTCGTAAGGACAGTGGGAGAAACTCTTTGTAGCGGCAGAAGTTAATACAGACCGTCTTCTCGGCAGAAAAACGGAAGCCATTGGCGACACTCCAGGAGTAAAGACGGTCAAGAGAACGCTGAAGACAGCGCTCCAGGACACGTGTACACTGCGCGCTGCAATAGATGGTAAAATCGTCCACGAAAAGGGAGCCTGATACATCAGCTGGGAGGCAATCCATTATTGGATTGATCGCGATGGCGAAGAGAGCGACGCTCAAAACTGAGCCCTGTGGCACCCCATTCTCCTGGCGAAAGGTGTCGGACAGGACAGAACCCACACGTACCCTGAACTGTCGATCCATTAAAAAGGAACGAATAAAAAGAGGGAGGCGACCGCGAAGGCCCCATGTATGCATGGTGCGGAGAATGCCCGCCCTCCAACAGGTGTCGTAAGCCTTCTCCAAATCAAAGAACACAGCCGCCGTCGGGCGCTTCCGCAAGAAGTTATTCATAATGAAGGTCGACAAGGTAACCAGATGGTCAACAGCAGAGCGGCGCCTACGAAATCCACATTGTACATTGGTAAGTAGGCGTCGAGACTCGAGCAGCCAAACCAATCGAGAGTTAACCATTCGCTCCATCACTTTACAGACACAGCTGGTAAGCGAGATAGGTCGATAACTGGAAGGCAAGTGCTTGTCCTTCCCCGGCTTAGGAATCGGGACAACAATAGACTCGCGCCAGCATGCGGGAACATGTCCCTCAATCCAGATGCGATTGTATGTACGAAGAAGAAAACCTTTACCCGCAGGAGAAAGGTTCTTCAGCATCTGAATATGAATAGAATCTGGCCCTGGAGCAGAGGACCGTGATCGGCCAAGTGCGTTTTCGAGTTCCCGCATGGTGAATGGGGCATTATAACTTTCACAATTCGAGGAGCGGAAGTTAGGTGGCCTAGCCTCCTCTGCCTGTTTGCGGGGGAGGAAGGCAGGGTGGTAATGAGCGGAGCTCGAAACATCTGCGAAAAAGCGGCCGAAGGCATTGGAGACAGCCTCAGGGGCCACAAGGACGTCATTCGCGACCTTCAAGCCAGAAACTGGTGAGTGGACCTTAGTGCCAGATAGCCGGCGCAGGCTACCCCAGACAACAGAAGAAGGAGTAAAACTGTTGAAGGTGCTTGTGAAAGCAGCCCAGCTGGCTTTCTTGCTTTCTTTGATAATACGACGACACTGAGCACGTAATCGTTTATAATTGATACAATTCGCCACTGTAGGGTGGC